>NC_135787.1:42475000-42775000 GCF_051106095.1 Pogona vitticeps
GGATTCTGAGGGAGGCCAATTGTCTAAGGCTGACCTGAAGAAATTCCCTGTGTACCACAAGGGAGATTGTCCTGAGGTGTTCTTTTCCTTAGTGGAAAGAGCGTTTGTGGACTTCTCAGTGAGGGAAACTGAGAAGATGACCATCATGCGATCTTTAATCAGTGGTAGCCTGGCTGAGGTTTATGCCGAGATGCCTGAGGAACTGATGAAAGATTTTGCAGAGTTTAAAAAACTGGTGTTTGCCAGACATGGGATAAATGCGGAGCAGCTGAGACAAAGATTCAGGTCCCTCACTAAAAAACCAGAACAGACTTTTACCCAAGTGGGGGCCCAATTGGTGAGGCTGCTTGAGAAATGGCTATCGCAGGAGGGGACAGAGACCTATGAGCAGCTTAAAGATTTGATAGCACTGGAACAGTTCTATTCAGTCCTGCATGGGGAGTTGAAATTCCAGGTGAGGGAAAGGAAACCGAAATCTGTGGCAGCAGCCGCAGAGATCGCAGATTTTATTTCCCAAATAAGAAAGCCCTTGGGTGAGGGGAAATCGGTAGGTAAACCCAAAGAAACCTACAGCAAGTACTCTCAGGGACCAGGGAAAAGCCAGCAAGGGGGAGGGGCCCATGGTGAAGGGAAGCCCTCAGACATGAAACTAAGACCTCAGATTTTGGAGGGAAAACCAAAACAAGATGAGAGAGAATCAAAATACACCAGAAAATGCTATTTCTGTCAGGGAAAGGGTCATCTAATCTCAGAGTGTGAGAAATTAAAGCAGCTAAAAGGAATGGTGCCTCAAGAGTCTAGTGGGACCAAGCCAAAAGCTGTGTTCTGTGTCCAGAAAGAGCAAGGCTCAGTGTCACTGAGGGAGCCTGTTGCCATGACTACTCAGTCTGGAACAGCTACCTCTGCTGATCAGGCTGAGGAAAATGGTCCTCTTGTGGAAGTAAAGCGCTGCTTGCTGATAAAAACAGATTCTCAGTTGTTTGAGACAGCAGGGGTGGACGTAGGAATACTTGACCGTCAGTATAGGGGGCTGCGGGACACTTGTTCCCAGGTAACCCTGTGCCATCCAGATATTATCCCTAGGGAGTTTATAATCCCAAATGAGAGCATGAAGGTGGCAGGGATTGAGGGGCAGGTAATCTCTCTGCCAGTAGCAGAGGTACCTGTCAACTTTCAAGGCTGGAGGGGAGTTTGGAGGCTAGCGATTTCATCGACTCTGCCAGCAGCCGTGCTCGTGGGAAATGACCTGGCTGAACATGTGAAACGGGTGCTAGTGATTACACGCTCACAAGCCACCACGGGGACAGTTCAGGGGGGTAATGATGAGCCAGAGACGGAAGCAGAGGGGAGTTCAGAAGCTGTGGTGGAAACCTTAACCACAGACAGCAGATTTGGACAAGAGCAAAAGGCAGACGCCACTCTCCAAAAGTGTTTTGAACAGGTGACTGACGCCCAGCTAACACCTGAAACCCCAGTGAGATTTCTGGAGAAAAAGGGGATTTTATATAGAGAAACCCTGAGGAATATCTCAAAAGGGGGAGATGGGATCAGAAGTCAGCTAGTGGTACCTGAAAAGTATCGCCCCACGATCTTACAAAGGGGTCACTCTGACATGTTTGCTGCACACTTAGGGGTGAAAGGGCCCCTTGATTTGATCAAGCAAAATTGGGAGCAGATCACCCAGGATGACCCACAAGACGTTGTGACATACATAGACACCCTGATGAATGACCTAAAGAGAAATCTAGAGCTGGCAGCAGAAAACCTGCAAGCTCAGAAGGTCAGACAGAAAACATGGTATGACCACAAAGCTAGAGAGAGGCACTTTGACCCAGGGGAGGAAGTGCTTTGGCTTAGGCCCTGCAGAGAGAATAAACTGCAGCTCAAATGGGCAGGACCATATAGGGTCATTTCCAAGATGTCAGACCTGAACTACCTAATAGAGCAGGAGGAGAACCAAGCAAGGAGGGTTGTTCATGTGAATGCCCTAAAACCCTACTACCGAGGGGAACAGAGGGTTTTATTCGCGATAAAAGCAGCTGAGAGTGAGGAAGCTGAATTACCCTTCTGGGAGGGTAGAGGGGAAGTAAAATACAACCCAGAGGAGGTAAAGATCAGTCCTGCACTCACCCAAGACCAGCAGCAAGAACTAAAAATGCTGCTTAGTAAATATCAACAGGTGTTTTCCAACAAGCCGGGGATAGTGAAGGGAGTGATGCATCGGATCCACACAGGGGATGCACCCCCGCAGGCAGTATCCCCATACCGAGTAACGGGACCCTATAGGGACAAGGTGCGGAAGGAGCTGGACGAGATGCTGAGGGAGAACATAATCGTCCCCTCTTCTAGTCCTTGGTCCTCTCCGATAGTCCTTGTGGACAAGCCTGATGGGAGCATTAGGTTTTGTGTCGATTACAGGAAATTAAACCGTGTAACCACTCCTGATGCCTACCCAATGCCCAGGCTAGACAACCTGATTGAAACCATAGGGGGTTGTCGGTTCATCTCATCATTGGACCTGGTAAAGGGATATTGGCAATTAAGAATTGATCCCAGGGATCAAGAAAAGACTGCCTTTTGCAGCCCTTTTGGTCTCTATGAGTTTCGAGTCCTGAGCTTTGGTCTCAGAAATGCACCAGCCACATTCCAAAGGCTGATGGACCAGACCTTGGCAGGGCTCAGTGACTTTACAGTGGCCTACATTGACGACATAGGGATCTTCAGTAATACCTGGGAAGATCACCTGATACACCTGGAGTTAGTGCTGCAGAGGTTAAGTGCAGCAGGGCTAACAGTAAAGGCCAGCAAGTGTCAGCTGGGTAGCCCGGAAATAAAATACTTGGGTCACATGGTAGGGGGAGGAATGATAAAACCCCTGGAGGCCAAAATAGAAGCTGTTCGTGATTGGCCTAGACCCAACACCAAGAAAAAAGTCAAATCATTTCTTGGGTTGGTGGGCTACTACAGAAAGTTCATCCCGAGGTTTAGCGAGATTGCGGCTCCGCTGACCGATCTGACGAGGAAGAAGGCTGATGACCGCATCCCGTGGGCCAGCGACTGTGAGGCGGCGTTCCAGAGGTTGAAGGAGGCGTTAATCAACTATCCTGTCCTGCGTGCTCCAGACTTCGACCGGGAGTTCATCATCTACACAGATGCGTCTAACAGCGGGGTAGGAGCAGTTCTGTGCCAGGAGGATGAGAATGGTGACCAGCATCCAGTGTCCTACCTGAGTAGGAAACTTCAAAAAGGTGAGAGACATTTGGCAACCGTGGAGAAGGAGTGTTTGGCCATAGTCTACGCGATCCAGAAGGCCAAGCCTTACATCTGGGGAAGACATTTTGTTCTGTGCACTGACCATTCACCATTGCAATGGTTAAAGACAATGAAAACCCACAATAGCAAACTTATGAGGTGGGCTTTAAACCTACAGGACTATGACTTTGAAGTGAAAGTGGTCAGAGGGTCAGTGAACTGTGTTGCTGACGCCTTATCAAGAAGACCTGAAGAATGAAGACGGCGAAAGAACATGGACTATGTGTATATAATGATGACAAACAGTTACATGTACCTTTTTTTTGAACATGGTTTGTATGAATAAAGGTAAATTGATGTAATGTATATGGTAAATGTTTAAATGCCTATTTGCTATGATTAACTTAGAATGTAAGTATAAGTAAGTATAATATGGTATGTATAACTGTTGTTGTGTATTTTATTCAGGTTGTTTTTTGGTGAAAAGCACGTTAGCTTTCCCCCTACAAAACAACTTATAAAGAGGGGAGGTGTTACATACAGCACTGATGTTACCTGTCTGTCATGGGTTTGGAGGGAAAGTTCCATCCTATGGGGAGTGGAAGGCGGGACATCAGGAGGAGGGGCTGTACTGTATAAATATGTGATGCCTGTGTGGTGAGGGAGATACTAAGAGACACTGGGAAGTGACGAAGCAGCAGCTGGGAAGAAGAAGCTGTTGTGGGAGTCTGTGTGTCAGACAGGGTACTACTGTGTGTCAGAGTACCAACCTGATAGGTTCAGGTGTCTGTTGGTTAGCCAGAACTGATAGGTTCAGGGTCTGTGCTTCAAGTTAAGGGTTCTGTGTGAACCAAACTGTATGTATGTATGAGTGAGAATAAGCCACGTTACTTTATGTTATTCACCTGATTGTTTATTTTTCCCTGTGTGTATTTAAATAAACCTTATTCTTTTTATTGTTTAAAAATCCATCCCTGGTCTGTGTGACTTCTTATAGGGAATGGTTGGTGGCAGCTTAGTGTAACTGTGTGACATATCCCAGTAGGTCTGGGTTTGTCACACCAGCTACATATCAGACTTCTAATTGAAATTATATCATTTGTTTGCTGTCAAGATACCAGATTTTTTTCACAAGAGGACTTATGTAAAACACTTCAGTGTCATCTACACAAAACCTGTCACCTCCCTGGAGTAGCAGTTAGCCACAGTTGGTTAAAGATTATTGGATGCAATGAGTTTAATGATAAAAACCACAGGTCTAGCTTGGATCAGTTACAGAATTCTAAATTCAGACTAGATTCAATCAGATTTCAGAATACAGAATGCTGGACTTGTGTCCAACCTTTTGAAAAATCGTACCTGGCTGATTATTTATCTATGACTTACCAAATGTGATCCAATCAGGAATACTATCCACTGATACTAACATTTGTCTCTTGTCATTATTCATCTTGCCCAGGCTGTTCTGATATCAATTAACTTCCTGAATTAACTATGACACATAACTTAAACAAATATTGCTATTATGTTAACATTTATTATTTTAAAATATCTTATTTTAACAGTGAATCATCTTATATTATATATATATATATATATATATAATATAATATAATATAATATAATATAATACAGTATAATATAATATAATATAATATAATATAATATAAGATGATTCACTGTTAAAATATAGGATAATATATATATAAAAAGACACATTACATATTTTTTTAAATGAGTAGCAGAATGTTATGATCTAAAAACAATAAAAATTTGAAGAAAATTTTTGCTCAGTGTAGTTTGGAGTGTCTTATTTTTAATATGGTTTACCATTGTTTTATCGTGTCTTAATTTAACTCACTTAGTCACTCTGATCAATAGGGCTTATTCCTTAACAGTTTTGTTTGGGATTGCAGCCATAACTGATTAATGCTTGTTGAATGTTATCATATTTTCCCGAAAATCAGACCTAACCTGAAAATAAGCCCTATTATGATTTTGCAGGATGCTCGTAATATAAGGCCTACCCCAAAAATAAGCCCTAGTTAAGTGAAAGCCTGCCCTCCACCATTGTGCAGCATTGTGCAGCAACCGGAACAAGATAACATGACTGTATTTAAATAAACGTAGATTCTTGCATATGAAAAAAATAAAACATCCCCTGAAAATAAGTCCTAATGCGGTTTTTGGAGCAAAAATTAATATAAGAGCTTGCCTTATTTTCGGGGAAACACGATAAACAGATTTCAAGTTAGACCAAAAACCATTGGGAGAAAGAAGAGGCACATGTTACATACAGCAGCTACAATGGCTGTTGTTAACAGTGGAACTGTTGCAGACTAGGCTTTCAGTACTACTTGGCCCCATTTTAGGATTAATCCTTCATGCAAGTAATCAAGTGCACCTCAGTTCACAAATGCATATGACATAACTTAATTTGTTACAGAGCAATCCTGTGCATGTTCACTTAAAAGGCAGTCCTGATATAACAGATATATAAGGACTGTTTTTCATTCCCTTTTTCAAAAGTTAAAGTCAAATATGATAAGTGAAAATAGAGTTTTAGATACAGCATTGGAAATACCAAATACATCCTGAAAGACACTGATGAGTCACCAAAATTAAACTGTATGGTTTAATTATACAGGGCTTTTAAACAACAGGAACAAACAATACAACAAATCCCCTTCCCATCTTTAGAGTACCCCATGAAAATACTTCAATTATTATTATTTATGTCATCTTACAACTAGGAATACCTCTACCACTACATTTGCAGGATCCTTCAATAATTACTTTTTAACTGTGAAAAGAGTTCTATATTTGTATTTCTAGTATAGTGTATTTGCGTATAACATTTTATATTTACACAGCCTAACTAATGCCTGTAAGAAATTTGGTTTATGAGCAGGGTGTGTTCAGATCTTCTGCAAGAAAATTAAGTGGTTCAATCAAAAACCTATAATTAACAGAGACTCATAATTCATTGCTGTTGCTTGTTTGTGTGACCGTGACCTCCTACAGATAGCAAAAGAATCACAGCTCACAATGCTAGATCGGCTGCATTAAGTTTGAGCATACTGACTGATGAACAACCCAGTCCTCTAGTTTTCTGCAGAATTAATAAGATAAGGCTGTTTTTCAACCTTCTTTTTCAATCCTCTCCTGCTGTGATGCTATATAAGCATAGATACAGAATACTTTCAATTAATGAGAACATAACTATTAAGCTAAGGATGCAAAAGGAACTCTTATAGGATCATAATAAATGGAAGAATATTTTACAACAGAATTCTAATCTTTTTTAATTTTTAGTGAATCGGCATTTCATTTAAACATTTTCCGAGCCTACAATTACTTTTTTTCAAAATTATAGTTGGTGAGCTTTTAGCAAATATATACATTATATATTATCTTCTATATATTTATCACTTATTGAATAGATCTTTAAAACTCTTACACAGCAGCAAGTCTTACTTCCATACTGGACAGCAGTAATCCAATAGGATTAAACTCAGCAAATAATTTAATAAAACTATACAAGAAAAATGACTTAACCATAAGGACAATGCAGCACTAATGTGTTTCATAACTAGTGTCTTACCAACTGTAAAAGGGTCATTGCACATGTCACTTCTGTTCTCCTTCCAGGCCAGCAGATACTTTATGCTGACGTGATCTGCAGCTTCTGTATGACTGTTAACTTTCAGCATCATGTTATGAGCTTTTCCAATGCCAGAAAATACCTTTGTTTCATTCAACAGGGCCAAATCAGAAAGGGCATTTGCTGCTGTAAATGCCTGATGAAAATATTCACAGGCTTTGGAGTAGTTCCCCTGAAAAAAATAATAATAGAAATAGACATAAATATATATACCCCAATATTTATATACTTCAACATTCCAGATTTCTTCCATTTAAAGCCTTTAAAGGGTTATAACTTATTGCTAGTCAGGCTAGTATAGTAACAATCACAAAATATCCTTGGACACAGGAATTTACTTCATTGGGCAAAACCTTGTTGGTGTAGTTACACAAGTGTAAACTTGATCTGGGTGCTGGAAATAATCAATTTAAACGTACTGAACACTTCAAGGAAGCTTTTGGGTTCTGAGGCTCCTAGAAAGCCTGAAAGGGTGACAGGAAGTTTTAACTCCCCTAAATTATTAATTAATTGTTTCCAGTGTCTGGATCTGATTTATGCCAGCGTGACTACATCATCTGGATTTTGCCCAGTTTTGTGACTTGTAAAATAGAAATAATGTGAAGTTCTAGGAAAATTCAAAAACCTGTGCAGTATTCTAGCTTGTTACCTCTGAGTTGGCTAAATGAATGATACTGTCATAATACACATTTTAAAAGGGTCAAATATCACTTTGCAAGAAAGAAGAATACTGGCGGAGTTAATAGCTCTTTGCAAATGCAGGTCTGTACTTCATAACAGCCAGAACACGATGAACTGCTGAAGACCAATGTGTTTTCAGGTTAGGGTCCCAATGCTTCTTAAACTCCTTTCTCAGCTCTACCATAGAGTCTGCTGACGTGTTACCTCTGAGAGATCAGAAGTCTGCTTTTCCACAGTAGACATTCTTCTCCATGAGGGAAAGTTTTGTTGCCTGTGCAGAACTCAAACAGACAGTCCTCAGCATTTCAAAATATATATATAAAAAATCATCTGGATGTCTTTGCATAATGTTTCATCTCTTTTCTGGGCAGAAGACTATATATCACCCAGTCTAGCTTCATTGTGAAGTAGTTCCTTCTATAGATATTCTGCCTTTTTATTCTACTATTTTAAAGTAGAAAATTGAATCAGCGAAGCTAATATTATTTTATAAACTTTTGTAAATTTCTATAGAATCTAGATTTCACGTACTCCAAAAAAAATAATAATAAAAGCTTGGAATCATGCTAAATGCAATTTGAAAAAGATGTTTCAGTTTGCTTAGAGAGCAGAGAATAACAACGTGTCATCCTGTGGAGCTGGTGAGTGTTATATCAACGATATATTGCTATCCAAGATCATAAGAATTAAAATGCAGATTGTAATTTGACCCAAGTGAACCACTTGCCCATTATGGTGGTGGTATCAGGAGTCTGAGAATGAAACTGTGAAAAGCTTTTCCTGCTCATTTGTTAAAATGGCATAAGAGTAGTCATTAGCTTTTATTCCACCTGTTGACACTTATGGAGAACAATTGAAGTCTATGGTATCTCTTCCAGAAATCACTTCTGTCTTTTCTTCTAAGACTAAAGATATGTATATTTACATTCGATATGTTCAAAGCATACATAAATACTTCTCTCTCACCTCATTGTTAACTGATATTTAATTGCTTGCAGGCATAAATTGCAACAAGCACATTATTTTCCCCATAGGCTGGGATTCAGCATCACCAGTTCATGCTAGTTAATAATAATTAACAATGATTAATTCATATTTAATTCCATTACCTGTACCGATTTGTTTTGTGCTACATAAATGAAAGAATGTTTAGTCCAGTACTACTTTGCTCTACTTGTAGTTATATCTGTGAAGATTCTCAGTAGTTGTGTTTTCTATGCTTCTTAGACAACAGTACTTTCCTGCCCATTATCTGCTAAAATTTTGTTTTATTAGAGATTCAAAGCAAAACAAAATAACAGCTGCTATTTTCAGGAACAAAATATTCCACTTTGACATGTTGATGAAGAGACTTATGAAGAGGGTCTGGACTGGCAAGGTGGTAAATTAGCAAACTGCTTTTGCTGTTGATGGCATATCTACCAACTGCAAGGTCAAAATTGAGATGTAATATGTAGCTATAGACTAATTTATTTGCTCTGGTTATATGCTCATCAATGTGATCGAGTTTGTCATCTGCCTTTGAACTAATTAAGTCTTCTCAATTGGTAGTGTCTTCACTCATATAATGAACATCCAAAGTCAAACCAGGCATGTCTTTTAGGTGCTATTAACAACTATGTATACTAACATGTGCAATCAACACTTGATTGCCAGATGTCACTCTGTACTGACCTGCTGCTTTTGTGCTTCAACCTGAAAAATGGCTGTTTCCATCTTCAGGTAAGTTGTTCAAGAAAGGCACCAGCCTTTCTCATGAATATTGCTGACAAGCTTGGCAATTAGAGAATGTAAAAGAAGGGGCTGTTGTAGAATACATACTAACATCCAACTTGTTGCTCTCCTTATAAGCTGGAGCTGGACAGAATGGAGACTTGGACAGCATCTATAATGACTGAGTTTAGTGTCAGATAGTTTAAAAGAAATGCACCATCTTTATCCTGTACCTTGTAAAAGTGACCTGTCTTTTTCTGATACAGGCAGAAGAGAAGAAGGTGCTTGCCATGACAGATAAGAGGTAAGGAAAGAGAGTGAGTTATACATACGGATTCTTGAGTTTTGTAAATCTTGGTTTCAGCACAGCATTGCTGGTATGAAGAAGAACAGAACAGACTTGGCTGCTTGGAGTATCTATGCCAGTCATGCCTTGTTCAGATGGGATGCTAGAGATCATCTTGTTCATAAGATCTGGGACAAGGTACATCTCATCTTCCTGGAGATATTCCTCCATGGTGTATGGTGGGGCTCCCAAGTATTTGGCCCTGTGTATAAGTTACCACCGACAGTCCAAATTTGAGTGCTTTTATAAAGAAATCTGGGAATAACTAGGTTCTGAAAAGTACTTTGATATGCTCAGAGAATCCTAAAAATGGTAGTTAATAGTTAGGGCATGGTTTGATGAGGAAATAAACATAAGAAGAACTGGACAATGATTTCACATTCTGAATAGGAGTTTATGGCTGAAATGCTGTTGACAGAGTTGCAGTGTGCTATAAGAATTATGTCATCAGCTGTGGCTGAGCATTAAACAAATGTCCTAGAGCCATTCCCTGGTACTGGGGTCCCTAGGGACTGGTGGTAGCAATTTTCTAGCTTTAATTTGTCCCCCCCTCCCATTCTGCAGCTCCCAAAGGATGCCCAGGACAAAGGGGATCCCTAGGGATTGTTGAAAGGAAGCTTTTTATTGTCCTGAAATGGTGGCAGGGGTGGGCAATTAATTTCTATAGGGGGGGCACATGAAAAATCTGAACTGTGTTCGGGGGCCAAACAAACTTTACTTACAAATAAAATGAAACAGTGATGTTATGATTGTTTTTATTTTAAACTTGTTAATCTTCACAAATACTAAAGAGGTTTTTTGCGGTACGTTAAAGATAAGCAACTGATCAACTTTAGACAAAAAGCTATAAATGGTTTTGATGTTCAAAACTGTCCGTGGGCCGGACAGGAGCGGCTCGTGGGCTGCATGTGGCCCTCAGGCTGCACTTTGCCCAGGTCTGGGTTACAGCATGGCCATGGCTGAGGATGTCATCCTTACAGCATGGTGTACAGTTATGCAACAGGATTCAGCCTATGTGTTGCATTTCATCCCAAGAACGTCTGCTGTAATCAGGTTTAGTTTCCTCAAATACTAGAACTGGGGATTTGGCACTGATGGTAACACAGGTCAGAGGAGATGTGCTGGTGGATATCTGTCACACCTGAGCAGTATTCCACACTTTGTGACCCCTCTATTGTGACTGTCAGTACTGAAGGAGACTTCAGAGAAATGGGTGTTGTGGGTTTTTTGGGCTCTTTGGCTGTGTTCTGAAGGTTGTTCTTCCTTTCTTCAGAGAAAGATTATTGCCAGCTTTCTGCCTTTTGTGCTTCTTTCCCTTGGGTTCAAATGGTGCCACTGCTGCTGTTGGTCTCTGAAGCTTCATTTTTAATTCCTCCAGTACCAACTTGGTGTTGACTGGCAGTACCAGAGCCACAGGCTCCTTCGACACTGAAGTCAGGTTTGAAGGCTTTGATTCTCCATCCATAAGAGTGAGAATGAAGGAGGTGGTCACCAGCAATCAGCCACTAATTGGAGTGATCGGGTCTAAGCCCTAAACTGTGAAAGAAAAAAAGGGTTTTTCCACAAATACTTGTGCACCTGAGTTACAACCTTGAGTTGTGAAAACTAAACAGCATTGGCTGGTAGCAATCTTGCATTTTATGCTGCAACAGAGGAGACATTTCAAATATCCATCCATGAAGAAACTTTTTAAGAAGTGCTTTTCTTAAAAAGAGATTTCTGAGCCATATGCCCTCAAGCTGAGGGCACCATAGCTGGAAAAAGTGAAAGAGCTTCTCCTTTCTCACATGGTTTGTTTAAAAATAAAAATGGACAATGGAAAGCTATGCACACACAAGTGAGAGAAGTGATCAGCAGAAATAGAGAATGCAGCATGTTCCAGGAACGCTGCTGCAAGTGCACAGGACAGGAAGGGACTGAGGAAAGAAAAGTTCCATAGCATTATGTCCATGAGCAGGAAATCCTTTATTTGTGACTCAGAGATCATGAAGAATCAGTGTTCCTGGTTGTGTGGAAGTGTCTACAGATAGATGATGCTCTCTTATTCACCATCAGTCTTCACATGTGGAAAGCGCTGGGAAATTACATGAGCGGAAAGTGGAGCTGGCACACTTTCCTGTTCCATGTGTTGGAATGGGAATGCCTGAACAGAGTGTTAGTTTCAGTTCCTGAGTTCCAAGATTTGTTGTTAGTACAATATGGCACCAAACAGATAAGAAGCATTATTTACAGCAATGATATAATGAGACTGCAGATAATGGTATGGCTAAAAAGGGGATATTCTGCTGATGGAACTGCTTTTCTAAGTGGAATCAGGGGGAGACCAATTTCTTTTGTTCTTTGCACTCCTGTGTGAGCTACTCTGGTGGGCTGGGAAATATTCTGGGGTGGGGGAGGGAGGGTCAGTCTTGTCACAACTGTAGAATCTGCTGGTTTCATTTTGTATTTAGGCCACATTCTGGTCAAAATGTTTATGATCAGATTGTATGAATAGAGATGGGGGATATGGAAGGAGCCTCCCTGAAGAAAGTGAGGACTGTGAACACATTTGAGTATCTCCTGGGCAACAAGAGCACCCTGTCAGTTGATCTGTCCATTCTGGAAGGACCACTGGATTGCTCCTGACATGAACGAGGAAGAAGAATACAGATTCTGACATATTTAATATTAACCTTGGCATGACATCTTAAATTAATACTTACGCTTGTGTTGTAAATGTTTCCGAGGAATGTACATGCATCCACTAGGCTTTGGTTCAGTTGAACCTTCTTGGCGATATTCATGAATTTTTCCATGTACATAATAGCATCCGCCACTTCTCCCTGACTAAGAGCAAACAAAATCTTCATTTTTATGAGCATCTTCATTATTCTATGACTAATTATCACTCGGGGTCCATTTATCAATCTGTACAGCAAGCTTTGTAAAATAAATTTCTGTAACTTCATTTATTACTAGTTTGATTTGGAGAAAAAAATTTGCAGACTGCAGCTGCTACCGCACACTGTGAAACTCATAACCAGGATGGCCTCCTTCAGGATGTAATTGCTGCTCTTTATCTGGGTAAGCCAAGGGTTCCTGGAGTCACACTACCTACTATATATGCACTGGATTGTAGGTGTTACCTCTAATTCCCAATTCAATATACACAACCCAAGGTCATTCCCAAATCTAAGCTGAATATTGGCCAATGCACATTGATAAGACATTTGCACATTTTTTAATAAAGGAAGAAATATTAACAGCAAAACATTTCTATCCTACTACTACAACAGTACACAGCCAGATGCTCCTGGTTTGTTTGTGAGTAAAACATCACACACTTTCTGAGTCTGTGTCATGGCTAGTGACCTTAATATTAGCAGTGAACCTGCGTATCTAATGTGGTACTGCAGAAAACTAAATGTCAAGTCACCAGTGAGCCACAACCTGCAGTCCTAATTCATAAATGTGTAGAAACTACTGTTTATAGGCAATGACAAAGGGAACAGTTTTCTAAGTATTCTACAGATTAACTTTCATGATAATGTCATGCTGGAAAATAATGAGCTTTAACAGAACGTGTCTCCCAAAACATGGCATGTTGATGTTGTCTAATCTCATACAAGAACAAAATATAAATATCATTCAAATGAATGCCAAAAGCTGAGGGAATGTGTAAGAGTACAATCTTGTACATGTCCACATGTACCATACTTTAGCAGTGCATTCTTATATGACGTTAAGAAACACTTATTTCAACATTTTAGAATGAGATGTTGCTCATCACTAAAGGGTTATTATAATCTGGAAAAGAAAGCAATCAAGTGTTACGAGAATGCAAAATATATAGCAAATATTTACCAAATGTCATAGGGTTTCTAAAGTTTAAAATAAGAGTCACATTTTGAGGCCAGTTTTTCTTTCAACTGGGAGAAAATCAAACATTTCCACACAGAAAAGCTGAACTGATTTATATAAGTTAAAGGACAAGGTTAAAATGTTAGACAAATATTAATTCCAGTTTTTCTAGTTTCCTATATGCAGTGCACAGGTGCAACTTCAACAGCATATTATATGGTATAATCATTAAATTCATTCAACCAGACCTTAGAGAGTTAAAAACATATATTCTGAGGAAAAGTACTCCTCGGTCCAAAGAATGAGAATGAAACTGTGCAGAATATTTGTGTATCAAGGTGATTCCAGTTTCCAACTGGGAAAACAGGACTGTTAACACCCACATCCCCTGACAACTGTCCAATTATGTATATCACACTTGGCCTACTGTTTGCAGTAGAAGTAATCAATAAAGGATGTGGTTGAGTGAACATAGATTTTGGTTGAACCAATGCATGAAATCTTAATCATTTACTCAGAGTGGAGAAATCAAATAGAGCAGAGATGAAACAGCCACTGAGGGGTTTGTTGATTGTGCCACCAACTTTGTGGGCTAGAGGCTGAAAGTAATAAGTCAAATGGAATCAGTGACAGGAGAAAATGTAAAAAGGTTTTCTTAATGTAATGAATTAATAGAAATGTTTTTGATGTATTTTTGGTAATTTTTTATATTGCACAGCAAAATCCTCTATTTCCTTTATAGAAAATAAGAACATTACTAGGTCATACCATATATCTAAAAAATAATAATAATAAAGGAATTAATGTACCCTACAGTCAAAAGGCAAATGCAGACACAGAGCTTTATTTTCAACCTTGAGAATAAAATTTTGCTACAAGACTAAAATGAATTTTATAAAGGTGCAAAATGGTTATGCAGGGAATACACCATAAACAAAAAGTGCTATCAGATTATTATCTATTTAGTCACATCAAACTTTTTTGTTCTGTTAAATACCTCTTTACTTCAATATAAATTTTATTCATATAGCTAAACTGAATCTGCTTTTTGAATCACTGTGCTATATTTTAAACAGAATCAATCCCGAACTTCAGAAAGTAGAATCTATCAACAATTTGCAATTCTTATTTAGCAGATCCAGCTCCAATGGCTACATAATCAGAGTAGATATCCATAATGTCTTCCACCCTTTCATCTTTTCTCCCAGTATTCTGATGCTGGTACAATCTAAACTTGAAAAATAATACTGTTGTGTGGGTTTTTTTTCCTTCAAGTACATTCTGACTCACGATGACTTCATAAATTAGGATTGTGCAGGTAGCAGCTCTGCTCATCACTTACTGACTCAAGGCCATAGCTTCTTTTATTGAGTCAACCTCTTATTTAGTCCTCCTCTTTTCCTGTTACCTGAACGCAATTATCAGCATCACAATACTGTGACAGAAATAATTTCAGATGTTGGAAAATCAGTTCTTAAAAAAATAAACAGTATATTCAGGATCTGTTGGAATACAAATCACATGCAATCACAACTGATGCATCTTCCCTAGAATGATTCAAGGGCTAGCTTTTAGATTGTAGGACTGACAATTTGATCTGCATCCATGCTTAAATCTATAGCCACATCTACATTTATACCTTTCTGTCTAAGCACACATATGCACACACATCCCATGACTTACATAAGAGACAAATGGTCATCTTAAGGAAATGGGTTAGATGAAAAAGCACTGAAACAATGGGTGAAATCCAGTAGTAAGTTGCAACTACAGTAGGCCTACTGAATCAGTGTAGCTTATGGAAGACTTCATTCACTAAATCCCCACTGATTCTATGGGCCTACTCTAGTTGCAGCTTAGTACTGTGTTTCAGCCAATTTATAAGATCTGACACTTCCTACTAAGAGGCTTTTGAGGTACAGCTTGCAGTTCCTGCCAAACTCCAATAATTAAATTATTTGTGGATGGATGGGATCTCGTTTCTTAAAGATGTTCAAAACAACACAATACAAGTACTTATCAATTGTCATTTGGGCAAAGAATATCCTATTCTGGCTCAACAATTTGGTCTATGTAGACTACAGAGGGGTGTGTATCAGAGTTTCTCATATTTTTGAAGTAAGTCAGCTCTAATGTGCCTAAAATATACCAAGCTGAAGCCAGAGGACTCCTATTATACAACTACTGTGTAATGTCTCAATAGTTCAGAATGTATTTCATGAATGTGTAGCCTGCTTTTCTACAAAAGCAGACAAGGCAGATTACTTAGAATGAACACACACACACTCATACATGTGGACTTCTTTTTTTTCCCCCCAATATCCCCTGGGATGTGAATCTCTTCTTTCCAAAACCATACTTCTCTCCTTTCTCCTGATATTCAAACTGCTGTCTCACTATACTGACAAGATCCATGTACAGTATTGCTGAAAGGCAAATGTTGCCATTTTTCTTATATCTGTATTCAACCCAACCGTATTCAACCCAACCCTTACTAATATACTGAATATATATTTCTCAGGAAATATATTTCTGAGAAACATAAACTCTTCTTTAATGGTTCCGACTGATAGGAAATTCCCAGTCTTGTGCCACAAAACAACCATAGTATTCCGGATGAAAATTAATTATAATGAAAGTCTCCTAGGAGTTCTACAGTCTGACTACTGTGCCTCTGCACAATTCATTACAGTAGGCTTACATGTTCTAGTCAACTTGTGCTGGGAAAATAGGCAAGAATGCTTCTAACGAAGTACTGTAATTGAATCTGTTCCAACAATCCAAAGCAACTGTTACCCACAGGAGAAGGCTTCCTACTGCATCTCTGCATATCACCACTCCTGCCTTGTCTCCTTCTCAAATAATAATAATAATAATAATAATAATAATAATAATAATAATAATAATAATAATAATAATAATAATAATAATAATAATAATAATAATACAATAATGGAAACAAATACTATTTTCTTACCATGCACACATCATATGTTTATAGCTTTTACTTTCTAACCTTCTGAAGGAATGACACTTGGTGGACAGACTTAACAATTGGAAAACACTGAGCAACCATATCTCAGTCGCAATAGCAGTTTACCCTAAATATGTGATTACATTCACATATATGCATGTACAAATGTCAACTTGTTCTTCAGACTCTGAATTCTATTTTAAGGTATATCATATTACAACATTCCTGCTGCAATGAGTAGTCTTAAGTATTAGTAGAAAATAATTCCGTTAAAATATGTAAGTGTAACATAGTAAAAATAGTGCCATTATTACTTTCAATGACACAGCTCTACCAATAACAAGAGAAATGTTGGAGCCCTTTAAAAAATCTAACTAACATAAGTTTTCAGTCTTTTCCAAAGCATTAAATAGAAACATTAAAGACGTATCTACCACTGGACCATTAGATATCTATTTCCATAAGCTTCTCCACTTTCTTGCAAGCACAATTCAGAGTATTCAGGGTAAGAAATTGCAGAAGTGCCAAACAGAGTTTTGTACAACACCCTGGAAATTAATATTGAAGAACAATGTTTGTTTGTTTAGTATATTGCCTCATCGTGCATACACTCTCTGTGAGGTTTACAACACATTAAAACATATAAATGCAATATATACCCAACAATAAACACATAAAATAGATAAAACCTTGTCCCTAGCTAAAATCCAACTTCCAATGAAATTAAAATAGATTTGAGCATCTCAGAGAGTTAACAAAAAGCAGCTTTGAATAATATGGTTTTTACTAATTTTTTGAAAATAGGAAAGGCGTCTGATGAGTCACTGTTGGAAGTTTATTCCAAGGGGAAGAAGCCACAAATAAAAAACATGGTCCCTTGTGTTGACTCTTTTGGCCTCCTTCAGTCACCATTTTTAACATAATGCAAGGAATTTTTAAATACTATATTAAGAAATAAACAGTTGCCAGGAACTCTGATAGTAAAAACATTGGGTAGAAAAGCTCCAATGCACACCAAAGTCTCCTTATATTTGAATGGTGGAAGCCGATCTTTGCAATAATACATTTGAAGTTCAGCTTTTTATTGAAACAAATAGTGGTCATTCTGACTGTATCATCTCTGTATGGACATTCATATACACAGCTCTGCATTAGGATGACCACACATGATTTAAATTGGAAATCAGTACAACTGAAACACCTCAATTTATTCACAAAGATATTTGTTTATAGCTGTAAGTATGAATGGGCTGGATCCAAAATTGGCATATTTACTGCAAACTGCTTGACATCCATGAGACTTGTAGATTAAAAGCGAAGCTAGCCAGTGTAAATGAGTGAAAGCAGGAATCAGCAAGAGACACCTACAGTAACTGCACTGGCCACAATGAGACACGTTGGTTTAGTGAGCCTCTCCAACATGGTGGTGCTGGCCGTGGACGGGACCTCCGTTGATGAGACTTGTGTTAACTGTAATTAATGTGCCTCACAGATTTTAATAGGCCTCTTCTACTGACATTCACATCCCATTGTGGTTTTGCAGGGTTGTCCCATTTTTAAAAACACATTTTAGGATTTGAATGATGAAAAAGAATTATATTTGCAAGAAACATGTATAGCAGGAAGAAGTAGGTAGAACAACATAATAAAAACTTCTAAGGATAAATTCCAGAAAGGTTATATTATGGCATGCTTATTGAATCATCTTGTCATTTTTGTGCTTTGTGTTATTCAACCTGTAAGATGTAACATGATGTCTGTTTTTCAATTGTGCTGTTAGCTTTCTGAGATGCAAACAATGCAACTTCCAATTCTGTTCAATACCTCATAGGGAGATTATAATTTATAAAGAGATGTTTTAATGGTGGACGTGATAAGATACTCTACTTTATAACATATGATCAAAATGTCAGATATGGTAAAGAAAAACATCCCTTAAAATATAAGTAGTCAGTAATAGAATCTAAAAGTTCAAGTCTTTCACAGCTGCATGAATTTACTCAGACAGCAAGACAACGATGAATTAACCTACCTTATCAAGACCTGGGCTAAAGCTTGATATGCTCTCCCTAGACCTGTGTAGTCTCCCAGCATTTTGGATATTTCCAAGTAAGTATTCAGCTTCTGTAAGACAAAAAATATATAACGGTACTATCCATATTTTTGTCCACATGGTAGAATAGTTATGAATTTCTTTATTGATAGCTATACTTGTTTAAAATCATTTGTGCAATAGATGTTTTTATAATTGTTTCATTTTTTGTTGTTGTTTAGTCATTAAGTTGTCTCCGATTCTTCGTGACCCCATGGACCAGAGCACGCCAGGCCCTCCTGTCTTCATTTTACCATGGGCCTGATACGTAAACTGTCCAATTTAATAAAAATGTGTCACTATTTTTTCATATTAGGAAGCCAAAGAAATGAATTCTTGCTATCAAAGTAGTTCATCAAATTTACCAGTTGTGCATACCTGTATGGTAATGATGAGATAACATACTAAACTTGCCTTATCTGTACCTATATACGACACCAATCATTCACATACAGTTTCACATTAATAGTTATAATGAGATTTTGTTTGTTTATAATTCTCCGAAGAAATGAGTTGTAATGGATTATATATAACTTAACATATGAATGTTAAATCTTAAAAAAATGTTTAATACATCTTCTACATGTATTTCTAATTATCTTTGCACAAATGTGATTTGCTAATATTCATTTGGAATGCAGTCTATTAATGTGGCCTCTTCTGTAGGCAAAGGATTACAGCAGCCACCAAGAAACATACGACCTTAATTTAATTCAAACACTGACATAATCTGCACTGCAGAATGTTTTCCTTTTTCCCAATATGTGGAAGAAAAGAATGCATATACAATGGATTCTCAATTTTCTTCCCTCCTTTTTAGTTCTTTGACCCAATCTATTACACACATGAGGACACAAGTACTCTCCAAAGACTACCCCCATGGAAATCCTTTTTGCACATTTTGACGAAAAGATTAGTGGATTTCATTTACCAGGCTTGAAGGGGGATGGGAAGTGAAAGAGATGACACTGGAGAAATTGAGCCAGAAAGGTTGACTGGATGTTCTGGTGTATCTTAAGTAGGACACACACAACTCATGCTGAGGAGTTTTTAAACCATTGTTGAACTTTAGTGACAAGGTAGTTTGTTTCTTAGGCAACGGCTAAGCTGACTAAACAGGGTCCGTGGGGAGGACCCACTTCCCAACAGAAAAGAGGGGTGTGAGTAATCTCCTCCAGCACCCACAACAGACGGATATACAGTGATACCAGCAGTGGCCCAACTGAGAGTAGAGTAAAAAAAGAGCAGGAAAGAAGAGTGAGAGGAGGGCAAAAATGGGAGGAGCCAATAGTAGAAGGATATCTGGTGACAGGGGCTGAGAAGAATTTAGAAGGTGAAAAGGAGCTAGACTGGGAGACTGAGGGGGCAAAGGAGGGGGAGAAAAGGCAAAGAAGGGAAGGATTTGAGGTACAGCTGGGGGAAGCAGAACCAGTGGAATGGATGGTGTAGGTGTATCCCAAGAAGGAGGATTGTTGGAAGAAGGGGGCCAGGCCAATGGTGATGCCTCAGCCAGAAATGTCCACATAGGGGGAGTGGACTCAGCACCCCTGTTGCGGTAACATATGTCCCAGTCTGAGGAAGCCCACGAGAAAAACCACAGATCGTGGACGATTTGGAGTAAAACCTCGATGGTGAACTCTCTTGTGACACCCGAGTTAAGGGACTGTTATGTTAAATGCAGGGAAACTGGGGACCAGTTGGTTCAACTGAAGTTGTTGTTCATGGTTCTCTGGTGTTTGGAAATAAAAGAAACCTTTATGAAGAAGGCCTGTCTCCACTTCTTGGGGAACAAAAAGGGGAATGGTGTTTTCCCAAGTTGAACCCACTCAAAGGGGCTCATCCAGGCTAGATGTTGGAAACTTGGAATGGACATTTGCCAGCCATTTCTAATAACACACTAAGAACCTCATATAGGGACACAACACAAAAGGTTAAAGCACTCAATTAACACAGAAATAAAGATTTTGTTCAGAGTGCACTGTGAAATGAACTTACTTTATTTACACATCCCAAACTTACTCACAGATAGAAACATAGCTATGCTTGCGATTCTGCAGTTTCTTGAACTCCACAATGCAGGTTTTGATATTTAAGGTATCATAAGTATATTAAACACATATTTTACGACAACGCTCACATTTTATCAAAACAGTGATATGGAAATATGTATTCTATAGTAAAATGCATGTAAAACGCACATTCTAGGATATAAACCATATAAATGGTTACATTTTATGGTTACATTTTAAATAGAAATGAGAAGACTGCCTTATGAATAGATGTGAAATTCACAATCTGATCCATCCATCTCTAGTAAAAATCTAACTTCTGTGGTTAGAGCATTGCAAAGCTCTTAAAGCATTCTGTTGAACAGGCTAATTATTTGGTTTCTTCCAACTGACCTCTCTCTGTAATTCATAATAATTCTTCCACTTCCATATTCTGTTAATGTAATTTTGTTTTCTTGCTACCATCTTCAAGTTTAAAATTATATTGGTATGATAGAAATTTAAAACTTTTCAGTATATACAATTTAATACATAATCAGCACTGTCTTTCTCATTATTTATATGCAGCAGATCCTTTGCCCCTATCAAATAGTTAATATGGTGTGGTAACTACTGAAACTCTTAGGGCATCAGCAGGAAAACAGATAATGCTAGGGAAAAAAACCCTAAAATGAATCCTAACATTTTAAGGTCTCTTCTTGATCGTTGTTGAAGAGACAAAGAAACCTCCTGCAATGCTGACTCAGGTGTTACCAATGCATTAAAGTCTATTAGAATTTTTCAACAGCCTGAAGCATTCAGTTCAGTGAATTTAATTCAAAGCTTCTAGCTCTTCCACAGATCTCTATTTTATTAGTATTTAGTATTTGGGATAAAAAGGCATACAGTACTTCAGTGCAAATTCATGGAATTTTGTATTGCAGAAGCATATCCATGCTGGCAAATATGGGTCTGATATTTCAGTACAGTAATTATGTTTTAGATTTAAAATAAAATTTTTGCTTCATGAATCAGAAAGTATGTAATTGTTTTCAACATACCATCTGTCATGTATTTCTCTAACTTGGACATGTTATACATAAAGGTAGACAAACTCTCACCTAATATGATATTTTCAATAGTATATTAGTACAGTCCAATAACCAAAATATTTATTCAAAATAATAGATTAATAAATTAACATGAATGACAAAGGAATTTATTTATTCTCTTAATAAAGACATCTTACAGGTTGACTGGAAAATGTGTGTGTGGAAAGACAGCCATGCAAAGCATATTTCTCTCGATATAAAAAGCATTTAATTAATAAGAAAAATGTGGGCATATTCTATTTTCAGCTACACATTTTCCCCATGTGGTAGAAGGAAGCTATATTCTACATGTTTTATTGGCAGTTTGACAGTCAAAAATATATATTCTGGTACATACGCATGAGTGTGAACAATTTTTCCACACAGTGCAAATATATGAGATGTATCAAGAATTAATAGCAAATGCTGAAGCAGAGCACTCCAGCTGAATGAAGTAAAAATAATTTCAAAAACAGGCATATTTGATATAAAATGAGGATTGGAAAAAAAAATCTGCTTTAGTAGAAATGTTTGGAATTTCAATTGTAAGCTTGAATTGTATTTCTGTTGTCTTAGCATTAAATATGTATCTCCAAGGTCAGACCTCAAGATGGAGGTCATCTTCAACCCAATACTGGAGCTGTGGGCATTGTCTTACACCTGAAATTCTCTTCCTTACTACTATCTATAAATCAGTCCTCATCATCCTTGAGTTTTCTTTCTGCTATATATGATGAGAGCCAATGTACAAATATGTCAAGCTGCAGTACATGTTTTTTTCCTAATATTGTATACATTCTATGATTTAAAACAACTCCTGCTGGTCTTTATGAAAGTCTATTCATGACTAGCACAATTATTTCAGTTTTCCTTAAACAGTTTTCATCTCCCTCATTTGTGTAGCACTATCAGCTGCTGTCACTCCTCAGCAGAGCATTGCAAAGTCAACATCACTTCCACTTCAAAGGTCTTGTTACTAGATATTTCATGTGTGTTCTTTTAGCCAATGTTCCCTGCCAAGTGGCAACCAATACATAAAAAGGTACAGCATAAAACCTAGCAAATTTTTGCTATGGTTGTCATGGTCATCCTGCAATGGTGTAGTACATAACAATCATAACAATGTCTCATTTCTATTTTCTAATCCCATTGGCAAATTTGATATAAAGTTATCTCTCCCTACCCTGAGTTCACTGACTTCATTATACAATATGAATGTGAAATCTGCAAATATATGCTTACTCTTTCAACTGCTGATGGTACCTGCCACTTTAGCGGCCCTGGGGACCAACTGTATTCCCCCATGCTAGGCAATAGGTTTTTTTTTTTTAATTATCTGCATACATGAAATGATTTGGTCTATATAGTTAAAACTTCAAAATAACAAAGTGTTCTGCATTGGTTCTTTAATAAGAAACACTTTCCTCAACGCAGAGATAGTTTCTACATGTAGTGGACACTCATGTAGGATGAGATATGTATTGCATGCAGTGTATGTCATGTGTGATAAGATACATGTTACACATCTCAGAACACTTAGTATATTATTTTCTGGTTTAATTGTTGACCTGAGGATAAAGATATGCAATTGCTAGCATACTGATTTAAAATCATCTATAAAAAATTGCTTCTCTCTGTGTGTACCTCTCAAGAAGAATGTCCCAGGCAGTGATATTACATTAACATGTCCAAAACAAGAATTCTTTCTTTTGTGAGCATTCTATTGCAGAATGAGTGACATCTTTCCATTCTAAAATTGCAGCAATTCATTTTTGATAAGACAACAGATCTCTGTTGAGGATACAGAAGCAATGCCAGTTACTCCATAAAAAATGCTGGAATTCCCTGCGAATTAATCCAAGTATGGGGGCTTTGTTTTATTAGCTGGATTCAGATGTAGTCAGCATTAATGGAGCTAGAAGTACCCATTGCAAACTTATGCCCCACTGATTTGAAAGTGGCTACGTCTAGATTCAATCCTTGGTCTTCTTTCCCCTTTTATCCCCTGCAGTCCACAACAATCCAAAGACAGAGGGAATGTGGAAAGTGATTAAAATAGGGACATTCAGCTGCAAACAGCACCAAGGGTAATGGATACATACAGTTCAATACTTCACTAGGCACAAATGGGGATACCATTCTGCTTGCAATATGACAGTCTGAATCTATAGTTGACAAACTCTCAAGATTAGGCTTCTAATACAGTTGTATGGTGAAATGATATAAAAGGCATTATGATTCAGAGGGGATGAGGGACATATGACATAGAAGAAATGCTGTAGCCTAAATCCTTAAATCAAGAATGGGGACAATCTGCTCTCTGGATGTTTTAAAGACTGCTACTCCTGTCTGCTTTCGCCAGCACAGCCAACACTGACAGATAACAGAAGCTGCAGTCCAACAACCTCTGGACAACCACACATTTTTCATTTCTGATTTAGATATTTGGCTGGTTTTCTAGTTGATGAGAACTTTTAAATAACAGAAAGCGTTAAAATGTGATTCCTCCACCCAGAGTACAAAGTGTTTCAGTCCATTCTACAATTTTAGCATATTGGTATCTCACTTTTCTTAACCTATATACACCAGAATTCAGTCTCCCACGCAAAGCTCTCTTCTCCTTAGCTGGAATGAAAACAACTTTGCATCTTAGATTTGCTTCTCACTGTCCTTCAGCAAGCAGGCACACCTTTCTCTTCAGGCAAGCTTTCTCTCCATGACTGGCTACATGAGTGACTTTCAGATGAATTGTTATGCATTAGGAGCCTTTTTTCCCTAGGAAGCTGGGCTGAGGGCGAAGGCCAGGTCTGTTTGCATGGATGTTTTGCTGAGTTTTTTTTTCCTGGGCTTTCTTTTTGTCTCCTGACCACATGGCCTGGGGGTGGGGCCTAGGGGTGGGACTTCCTGCTTTAAAAGAGCGTGTCCCAGGACCCTGGACCCTTTTCCCTAGGAAGCTGGGCTGAGGGCAAAGGCCAGGTCTGTTTGCATGGATGCCTTGCTGAGTTTTTTTCCCTGTGCTTTCTTTTTGTCTCCTGACCACATGGCCTGGGGGAGGGGCCTAGGGGTGGGACTTCCTGCTTTAAAAGAGCGTGTCCCAGAAATTCTCAAATTTTGTATCTGGCCTTAATATGGTAAATAGGAAAGCCAATTAGATTTGCATAAGCCGGGGAGTCAGGAAAGTTTTAAGGATCAGATCATATTTGTGCACTATTAAAGAGCAGGCCGGGTAGGTGGGGCTCGTCAGCCATGGAAGGCAGCCCATCTAGGAGAAGGAAAACTCCGATTTCAAACCTCCACTGCCTTGTGGCTATATCCACTGATGGAAAAGGCTTCAGGAGTTAACCTCGAGGCAAAATCCAGAGCTGGAGTCCCGAAGGCAGCATGTGTCGTTCTGCCAACTCCTGCGACATTGCTGGAACCAGTTGTATTGGCTCTTGCCTTTCCATTGGATCATTTCAGCAATGTGGAGAGGGGGGATCTGCTGCTTGGGTAACAGCCTATCCTCCATATTACCTTACCCGGGCTTCATGCTCTGGAGAGGACACTCCTCGATTCAGAGCATGTTACCATAGTCTCTTGAGACTGAAGGATGCCTATGTAGGAGCCTACTGGCGCAGTGGTTAAACTGCTGTACTGCAGCCAGAACTGTGCTCATGACCTGGGGTTCAGTCCCAGGTAGCCAGCTCAAGGTTGACTCAGCCTTCTATCCTTCTGCAGTTGGTAAAATGAGTACCCAGTTCGCGGGGGGGGGGCAATGTGTAGCTTGCATTATTAATTTGTAAACCATCCAGAGTGCTTTAAGCACTATGGCAGAGTATATAAGCAACATGCTTTGCATTATTACTCTGAATGGGTCTGAATTGGGAAGATCCAAACCTGCTCTGTTAACATAGGTGCTTCCTGATCAGTGATGCTTCTTGGTTTAAGGTGGCAGGTAGGTAGACACCTGTAAGGAAGCACCTTTCCCCAATGTAGTGTCCAGATAGTAGTAGTATATATGGATCGATGGCTGAGAACATATGATAGCTCAGCATAACTCTTGTAAAGAAACCTCTAGTAAGAATGCCATCCCTAGTAAGCCATTGTAACTACCTTAATAATCCAATTGTCAAAGCTATGGGCAGAAATAGCTTTTTGTTTCTTATGTTTGTAGTAAGCCACAAAAAAGTTGTGAAGTGTTTCTATATTTAGCAGTCCTTTGCATGTAAAAGGCCAAAGCCCTCCATATGATGAACATGTGAACAGCCTTCTCCAACTATGCTGAAGAGAAGAGATGGAAAAAACCCTGGCAGCATGATGTTCTGTCCCTTGTGGGACTCTGACATGACTTTCAGGAGGAAGGAGATGGATGCTGGAACAGAATCTTATCTCAGCTCCAGCAAATCACAGAATCATAGAAAAGTGAAGTTGGAAGGGGCCTACAAGGCCATCAATTCCAACACTCTGCTCAATGCAGGAACACAATAAAAGCCTATCTACCAGGTAATTAGCTAAGTTCTTCTTGAATGCCTCCAGTGTTGGTGCACCACTACCTCCCGAGGTAAATGGTTGCACTGACATACTGCTCTAACAGTTAGGAAGTTTTTACCTGAGGGTACAGTTCATCTGAGCTTAGAGAACAGATCTCTCTTGCCCTGTTGGTAAAGGCAACAGCCACAAGAAAGGCCACTTTGGCTCACAACAAAAATACAATTGGCTTGGTTTCAAAAGGAGGTCTAGAAAACTGGGTGAGGAGGAAAGGCTCTAAAGCAGCAACACAGCATTGAGATTGGAAGCTTGTGCATTATTCCTTTAAGAAATTTCTTAGCTTTCAGTATCATGAACAATGAGGTCTAGGCTTTGCCTGTTGGTATCAAGTAGGCTGACAGAGGTGATAAAGCCAAGCCCTTCATCAAGGGTTAATCCAGAATGACACCAAACAATTATTAACAATCCTATCAACATTCATCTGAGTATCGTTACAATACAGTGGACCCTCGACATACTTACAGACTTTTCGAGTTATTGACTTCTCTGGCCGCAAAATTTAGGTTCGACTTGCAGCCGGAGAATCGACCTACAGACCAGAAAAAAACCAAAATGGAACAAAAATAGCCAGTTATGGGATTAATTGGTTTTCAATGCATTGTAGGTCAATGGAGACTTTTCGACCTGCAGCCACTGTTCCAATATGGATTAATTCTGTAAGTAGAGGGTCCACTGTAGATTTATTTCATAGTAGTTAATGTGTAAAAATGTATTAAACTTTGCATAAAAGATTTATACAAATAACTCTAAATATGCATAAGAGTCAAACCACAAAAATGGGCTTTAATTCTTTAAATAAAAATAAACTTATTAACAGAATGTTTCTAAGTGAAAGACAAGAATACTGTATTACTTCTATCTAGCAAATATGAAGAATATTGCTTTGAGATAGATATGCTGCAACTGTCTGCAGAAGATTTCTATTATATCATCCGGTAAGGGTGATATAAGAGGCAAAAAACAATTTATATAGCCCTTCTATCCTGACAGCTGTGACAATGACTCAAAATGCTGTGCCTGCCAAGAGCTTTTATCAAGTATGTTATAACAACTAGTAATAAGCGTAAATAATAAATGCCTAAAATCTTATGGGAAACAGCAGCAATAGTAAACAATTTTTGGTGCTTGCTGATGGGGGTCTGCTGGTCTTGGAATTCCCTGGCTTCCCAGCAGAGGTTTGGCCTGACAATAAACAACAGTTTAATACTTTATCTAATCCCAGCCAGGAGGTGAATTCAGCAGCAAGCTTTTGCAGATGTTCACATCCAATAATCTATCCATAATTGATGAAACAGGGAGGTCAGATGTAATGGTTGCTACTACTCCAGCAACAAATAAATGGTTATTGACAAAACAAGCCAGTGTGGCACTGAGTACGGAGCAGTGACAAGCCTGAAAACTGTGCAGAGCCAGGAGGAGGAATGAGAATACAGCCCTTCATCTTAAGGATACTTAAATATAATATGTAACATAAGAGCCCCCAAAATGCAGATAAACTGATGGAGATAACCTCTGAAGGGTGAGGGGCAAGATTTTTCAAGGATGGTGAAGAAAACTAGGATGAAGAACATGTGAAAATCTGGGTAAGTAGGAACGCATGCCTGTTCAGCATCCCTGTGATGCACATGTCTTATCACACATATATGCCTACATTTATATACCTGGCTGTTGGCAGGATGTTGCTTTGTGTAATTTTTGAATCACATGCAGAGAGAATGAGTTTGTGTCTGTTTCTGCATGTGTGTGTGTGCACAAGAGGAAGCAGTAGTAGAAATATATGTATTAAGAGTACCGAAGTACTGTATATCAATAGCTGAAAGGGTAAGTATATATATTTACCCAAAAGCATACATAATATACAGATATACATATGTAGAAAACTTCCAGATGCTAATTCACTTCAATATTCTTCTTTTAACAATAAATATCCATAATATACTGATATACTGTGTCAAGTAAGGGGTAAAAACAAGCTATGCTGCAGAAATAGAAATTACCAACGTAATATAGAGATTGAGCAATCACTTTTTCCTTTAAAGGCTAAAATTGAAAGAGAAGTTTCCACTCAATGACATCTTGTTAAATGCAAAGTATCAGGAGTAATGCAATATTTTTAGACATTTACAGTACATGTAAATAAACAGTAAAGTCCTAGACATACGTGAATGAAAAAATAAGTATTTTCACAATGATATCATCATATGCAACACATTGGAGTGAAATAATGGTGTTTTGCCTCAGGGAATCTTCAAACCACATCAAAAAAATTTCAGTATTGCTACATTCACCCATACAACATTAGCTCAATCTATTTCAGTTTGCTACCCACCTTTCTGATCAACATTGAAATCAGGAGATATATATGCGGAAAATATAGTGACAGAATGAATTGCAATGTCTAGCAGATCAGGAAAACTATACTTCTAAAGTAATTTCCTTCTATGAAACTCCAGCAGTATGAGGAAACACCTTTTTTAGCATAAAACTTATCTTTTTCAAGGCAATGCTTATACACAAAAGTTAAAATATTTTGTTTAAAAACATGGCAGTATTGACACTCAAATATTCTCATATTTGCTATTTAGAAATTGTGTATTTCATACAGATTCTAGAAAACATCTAGTCATAGTAAAGTACTATGACTGGAGTCTATTACAGTTAACTCAAAGCAAAAATCTCAGGACAAGGATGTGAGCTAAGGTAAACATATACATATATACAAACATGATGCTGCTGCCATCATCTACCTTGTTACTGACCACTTATCTTGCTCATCATCTGCTTCACAGCCATTTTAAATTATACGGCAGAAGTGGTGCCATTGTTCCCTATTCCCTCCTAGCTTCACTAGCTGCAAATTATTTGTGCTGCTGAGCTTACCCACAACACTTCTATTAAAGTAAAACAGGAATGTTTCAACAGCAAAGTTTAAAACTACCCAGGAAATTTTCACTGAACAAATAAAAAGAACAGGGCAAGTGAATATTTAATTTTTGGCAGCAACTACAACGGTGAAAACATTACTTTGCTCTCTTTTTTACTGGAAAAAAGTGGTCAGAAATTGAAAAAAATCAATGCAAGTCAAAAGTTTCAGACTACTCAAACACTGCTGTTTCTCATCCAATTTCTCTAAAATCTGAAAATCTTACCCATCTTTCAAAGAAGAGTTTTCACACCCAATTTCATATTGACAGGACAATTTTTATCATAACTAGGGCGAGGATTTCTATGATATTTCACATTATCTCTGCAACTTACATTTGAACCCATAAGCAAGTTCAAACATTTTCATGAATAATCTGGCCGTTCTCACCAGATTACTCATAAATATGTTCAAATCCACCCAAAAACTCAAACACAGGTTGCAGACACGTCATAGAAATCGTTCCCCTAATCATAACTATATAGATATTATCACTACGACATAATACAAACAAGTATTTTGGACACTTAAATTTTTATGTTGTACAAGTTGTTTCCTACACTGAAATTATATGTTTAGGGGGGGGGGAATGTCAAGCAAATACAGCTGCTAAGAACTGCATCTTCCTAATGTGATCTCTCCAAGCTTCCCAAGTGGGAAGATCCTTCTCTTGGTCCTGCCACCTTATCCAGCATGTTTGGTGAAGACACATAGGAAGGACTTTAGGGGAAATCTTCTAGGTTGTGGAATACAGTATCTTTCCATCTGAAGCTAGGATGATTCCGTAGTTGCTGGCAGAAATGGACCTTCTTTTCAGGAAAGTGTTTGGCAACTAAATAGGCTGCTGAGAAAAAAAAAGTTTTAATAAGGCATGCTACCCATTTTACCATTTCCTGATGTGTTTTTAAAGTGTTTTAAACTGCTACAAATTAGTGGTCTTTTAATATTTTAATAAGTTTAATTGTATTTTAACATAACGTTATATTTTTAGTTGATGCATTTTAAATTATTCCATAAGCTACCTTGAGTCCTTGAACTGGGAGAATTGTGGGCTAGAAATGAAATAAAACAATAAGGAGTTGCTATCTTGAAATTACTATATTAAAAAGACAATGCTAATTTCATCTGTAAATATTCTGTTTGAAATTTACAATACCAAAAGATGTTCATATTTTTCAAGGTCATAGATTTCTATTTATTTATTTATTTGATTTATACCCCACCTATCTGGTCTACTCTAATCATGTAGAAATCAAAGTAATCCAATATGAGTGTTTTTATGAGTTTTCCCCCCCAAATTCTTAACAGTTTGTCTAACACAGAATTTGGCCTATTTACTGGCATTTTAGGAGCTCCTAAGAGACCACTACCACTCCACTATCCTAGTTAAAAGATTGGCATCATAAAAATCCAGCGGCAAAAATCCTTGGCTGAGTACAGCAAGTCCCAGATATGGCAGGTGTATCTGAAGTAACAGAACTCATGGAGGAGTCCACTTACTGAATCTCCATTGATTCAATGGGTGTATTCTAGTGCAATTAGTACATTGAGCAACAGGGTTTCAACCTGTTGAACCTATAATTCAATGAAGCTTAGAATTATATTTTATATACAAAGGAAGAGAAATTAGAGATACATAAACATGAACTTCCCCATTGATTCAACATGTGTTTCTAGCTGAAGGAGTAGTTATAATATGTGTTAGTGTGGAACTGGCGGCCATGTGGGGATTACAGTTTGAATTTAGCTACAGTAGGAAAAGTTTGATGCGAGTCCTGCAAATTCATGTCTTTAGAGTTGGTCAAAAATGGAAGCTATAAAGAAGAGGGCATCACAGGTCACAGTGAGCTTGGCTGCTCCACCACAGGTGGAATGTTTAAAGAGACATGAAGACTGATATTTATTTTATGTATCTATCTGCCACATTTATATCCTACCTTTCCTCCATTAAAGAGCTGACAATGACATACACAGAGTTCCAAGAAAACTTCCCAGCTGGGCACTGACCAAATCATGACCTGCTTAGTTTCAGGAAGGTTACTGTTTTATCTGCCAGCAGACTGTGCCTTACTCTTCTGGGATGATAACAAGCTTAATGGCTGATAAAAATGGGCCCTAAGATGCCAGAGTATACAAGAGCTCTTTTCTTTGAGGCTCTACATGGATTCTGTTCAGCACTTCTGCCCAAGCACTTAGTTATTGTACTGAGCCAGACAGTGCCATGCTAATGGCAATTTATTTCAAAACGTTAGTTCAGTCGAAACACATTGATAGCCTCAGCTCACTGCTGACAGAAAGAAAAAGGGGAGCTGACTTCACTGATTTCAAGGCAACATGATCATAGAAAATCAAAATTGTGTCCTTCGTGCAACAGTTTCATCTGTAAAACAGTTGTGAAATGTGATGATTCTGCATATACTATTTGGGTGGCATATGCTTAGGTTGCAGATTCAATATTTGTTGTTCCTGTTACAGGTAAGTTATATCTCATTCTTTGCTGTTTATTTTTGTATAATTAGGTCATATACGTGTCAAGTACACAGTGATCAAAATCCAGCAGTGACGCTTATGTCACATAAAACTGATGCTGTCATCACCCATTGCAGTTTTTCAGAAATTAAAAATGTCCAACTCCCTTCCTCAAAGGTCTTGAGGCTCCCTTGGGATACCTTTTATTGTAGCAAAACCATTGGGGGCTGTAGAATGGGGGAGGGTGTTAGAAAAGTATATTGTATAAATGTGCTTTGGAGAATCAATGGACCCAAGAAAACTACAGCCCTAACTAAGCGGGGGGGGGGGGAGGATGGAATTTAGCATAATACTGTCTGCAAATAAAAAAACAGCTCCAAAATGCAATTACTTCTTCCTTTTTCAGTAAAACAACATAGTTACAAAGAAATTTTCAGGGGCAATAGTATCCCACAGTGTGAAGCACAGAAATATGAGAAAGCTGTATTGGGCTTAATTGACCTCCCGGTTTTTAAAACATAAAACATATTGGCTGAAATCCAACAGCGTAACTTAATGCCACATAAGGCTAATAATGTCATCAGCCCTGCTGTATTTTTGGGAATTTAAATTTTCTCATTCACCCTGAAGCTTACCCCCCCCATGGTAATTTTCAGAAATTAATGAGTTAAATTGGGTTTTGCAGAAACAAAGGCAACGGCTATGTACTAATTGAAAACAACCGAGCAATTGTTAAGCACCACAAGAAAACAGTCCAAGTTCACAAGAAGTGGTTCACTCTTACACAAAGTAGTACATGAGATATGTGAAAGTGTGTAGCACAATACATCCAACTTTTTCAGAGGATTATCCTGAACATGTCCTTTCTGTATTGTTTGCATTACCTGAGTACAGTAATAAACAAAAGAGCAAAGAAACCAAGAGGTAATAGGAAACAAAGCTATCTGAAAGAGCTGCTTCCCTTGGGTTCCCCCCAGAATGAGGCTGGCTGAACTAGGTTATAGAACAAAGAGATAAAGAAGATGAAAACACTAATGTAAAGCAAGAAAATAACTGCCAGGACCCCCCCAAGTGTATATCTGAATAGCTCCATACTGTGTGGCAAGACCCTTTTAGCATGCCACTGAAGCTGGTGATGAACTACACATTACCATGTGGCAAACTGGTTCCTAGCCGTACTGAGTGCATGTTATAAGTAATGATAACCAGTAGTCAGTCCTCTGGGAGCAGGATGTAATGATTTCATCTCTGTAAGCATCTGAGCTCCCCTTGGATAAAAAGACAATTAAACAGAGAACATAAGGTTAAATTTTAGCCAATGATATCTAATTGGATAGTAAAGCTCATTTGTGCTCAGCAGAACTGACAACTGCTGATATTTTTTACCCTCATATATATTGATCACTGCTGAGGATTAAAGCAATTTATAAAGAACTTTTTTATTCCCACATAAATGTACAGGATGCACAATGTGAATGCATTAGTAAAAAATAAAATAAAAAATAAAACAAAACCCAGTATCTGATATCATTCTGAAAGTTTACTGTATAGATGTAGGGATGTAAATTGTGATTTGGCTTGTCCCCAAATACTAAACAAGAAGGTATAAAAATGTTCTTCTCTTGCTAACAGAGCAAGACTTTTTTTTTTCCAACTCAGAAAAAAAAGATTTGGTAATCTGTGTGACATTTTTGGTGGTATTGTGAAAACTTAGAACAAGGGTAACTACTACCTTGTTGCATAGACTTTTAAAAAGTAGAAACCATTCTTAGTCTTGTGCTGGAGAGAATACTTACAGGCTGTTAAGTATCAAGACAGCCTGTAGCAAACACGCATGTAACATTAAAAAGATTTCTTCCTATCTGTATATGAGATTGTGAGCGCTCTCACACCCCCTTCCATGATGACACCAAGAGTCGTTGCTGGAACAGGATCCTATATCGAGCAACAAAACTTTTAAAGGGCCCACTGGGCCACCAACATAAAAACAGCAACTGAGGGCGCCAGGAAGTTAACTCCACTCCCCCCAGTCTTTGGGGCAGTGTCACTGTATAGTATCTTACTGGAAGGAATGGAGCCCCACCTCCTCTACCAGATCCAGGACCCCTCAGAGATGGGTCAGGCACAGCTTCCACAACAAGGGTGTTGGATTTAGGCTGTTAAATGTCCCTGGTGACAAAGGCTCCCACCCCAGCCATTTCTCTGTAGTTTCCACTGGCAGCTAATGTCTTGTAAGTGTGGCTGAATTCCATCTGGACCTGGCTAATGCCATCCACATAGTGGGGCATAGTAGGTGGCTGACCTTCTTGGGGCCAGAAGGGAGGCTTCTCCAATGAAGTGGCTTGTTCCCTTTTTTTCTGCTGTGAATGGCTCAAGCCTCCAAACCTCTTGGCACCTTGCCTGGTCCCAACAGACCTGGGTAGCTTCCTCCAGCAGCATGAATTAATTGTTTGACTCAGTAGTTGGGCTCATGATCACATCTGTGTACGATGTCCCATCCAGCCTTCAGTTTCTTCACCAGGAGCACCTCTTGGTCTTCACACACCTCCCAGCACATGGTGTTTGCTCAACCATCTTCTTATCCTGCCTCTCCCTTCTCCTAAATTCCAAGTCCCTGCCATGGCCACACTTGTGGCCTCAAGGGTGTCATCCCCTTCTCCCTCACAAATGCCCCAGCCCACAGGTGAGCTGTGAGTAGAGAATCCAGTTGTTGCTTTCTGAGAGGTGGAGAGCACCGCCATGGATGGGGGGAGGGACCCTTGCCAATCCCACAGATGTATCATATTTGTTATTACACATATTCTAATATCATAAAAGTCATGGGTAAATTGGGTGAATCTACTGTAACTCTCTAATTCTGAGTATAATATTTACAGTAAGTAAAGAGTATACTAGAATGCTGTTTCACTCAAATTTCTATGGGCTAAATCCAATGCTGTTCCCAATTATAGCAGGCCCACTGAATTCAATGGATCTGATGCTACTTGTGAGTTAGAAGTCCAAAATATTTCAGTGATCGCTATCCTGTTGCATCTACCATGCACGGAAAGCAATTGTGCAAGCAGTGTTCTCCAGTGTGAGAGCTGACTGCTTGTCTCAGTCATGTTCTATCTGTATAAGCAATTGCACAACCAGTTGCGCCCCAGTCACACAATGCACACCACAAAAAAAGCAGATATCCAGTGTAGGGTTAGGAATTAGCATCCTGGAAAAGGCCACAACAGTTTGTTTGGCTGGGATTTGCAGGAACATTCTACACAGCAACATTTTGTTACAAGCCCCATTTGGCACTCCTATAGACAAGTTAATGTTACAGCCAGGAAAAAAAGATAAACTTTTCATTACTTAAACTTACTGATACTGCTGTCTTTTGTTCTCCGACTGAATGGTACGCCAGACCTAGACAGTACGCCGCTTCTCCTTCCATTTTCTTATTCTCTGCTAAATAGGAATAAAGACTGCAATTATTACTAAGCTTAAATACAAATTATATAGTAGTGGACTCTATATGGGATTTTAAAGTTATTGTGCTCCTCAATGTAGTCATCTTAATATATTTCAGTGTGCATCATTATTACCTACAAAAAAAGTGACGTATGGTTTGACATGATTCATTTTTTTTGGAGTGTGTGTAGAGATATCAGCAAGCATAACAAGCCAAAAGCACTTCTCTCATGTTTCAGTCACTGAGGGACAACATTCAGGGAGGGAAAGTTAGAATTGTGGAGAGAGTGGAATGCTGCTGCTAAGGACAGAATTGGCTGCTTGTATTCATTTCTAAACATCCGGAAGAAGAGTTCTCCTTCAGCCAATGGGAATCCCCTTCATGGATTGCTCCATCCCCCTTCATGGATTCCTGCCTTGTTGTGGCGAAGGGGCTTGAGTAACTCAGGGAAGCTATGGGCTATGCCGTGCAGGGCCACTCAAGAAGGACAGGTCATAGTGGAGAGTTCTGACTAAACGCAATCCATCTGGAGTAGGAACTGACAAGCCACTCCAGTATCTTTGCAAAGAAAACTCCATGAACAGAAACAAAAGGCTAAATGGGAGAGCTTATGAATGGAACTTTGAGAGAGGCATTTCTGGTCTCTTGTTCTTCCTTTCCACAACCTTAGAACCAAGCATGATCCCAGGCATGGAAGCCTAAGAAAGAATTCAGATGTGATGGTCCGGCAAAGATCCGATCCTTACTTTTATGTTTATTGCAGCAAATGTACCCATTTGAACAGCAGTGTGTTGACAATTACCACTGAACTACTGTATAATACACAAGAATGTTAATGATAACTACATCTATGCTATCATCTTGTGATATATATTATAGGGACGTGGTAGCGCTGCGGGCTAAACCACAGAAGCCTGTGCTGCAGGGTCAGAAGACCAAGCAGTCGTAAGAGTGGATCCACACGACGGAGTGAGCGCCCGGCGCTTGTCCCAGCTCCCGCCAACCTAGCGGTTCGAAAGCATGCAAATGCAAGTAGATAAATAGGGACCACCTCGGTGGGAAGGTAACAGCGTTCCGTGTCCAAGTTGCACTGGCCATGTGACCACGGAAGAATGTCTTCGGACAAAATGCTGGCTCTATGGCTTGGAAACGGGGATGAGCACTGCCCCCTAGAGTCGAACACGACTGGACAAAAATTGTCAAGGGGAACCTTTACCTTTACTATATTATAGCAATATATAATAGAATAATAGTTAGTAATTAACAATATATAATACGATATGATAATTACAGCCATCAAGTCAATTCAAATTGACATAAAATGGTTTACCGATCCCTGCACTGGTGGTGTTCTAGGACTATGCAGCTTGCCCAAGGCTGGACAGGGTGGCTCTTCTCCTGGGAGGCACAGTGCGGGATCAAATTCCCAGCCCCTGTCTCTGCAGCCATGTAAGGTCTTTATCCTCAAAGAACAGCAATGAATGTTTATTCTATTACATATTTCTCCCATCTTTCCACTACAAGGCAGTGCTCAAGGAAGCTAGCCACATCATTAAAAGCAAACAATAAAACAACCAGAATAATCACTCAAAGCAAATGAAACAGTGAAGCCATTACAACCAATATGTATTAAAGCAAAGGCTAGTTTGAACAAATGTGCTTCCATACTGTTCTTACAAGTAGGAAGAGTTGGATGTGACTGCAATTCTGAGAGTGCATTCTACAGCTGGAGAGCAACACAGAGAAATACATTCTTCGCATACCCATCAAACATATCTCCACACCGAGATGGCCTCATATTTAGGCAAAGTAGGGTGACTCCTTCAGATGGCAGACTGCTGGGGGTGGTGAATTTGCCAGCTGCCTCTACAACTCCTCACTGCTTAGGAGAGGTGCCACTGCTTTGCCCAGATCTCCAGTGTTAGCTTTGTTAGTTTTCTAACATCTGGACTCTGAGGACTTTAGAGCTGAGACATGGGTGAAATTTCTTCATGTCCCTATATACCAAGTACTTGCAGAACAACACTCTGAATACTCAGGAGATTTCTGATCACATTCACCCGATAAATACTTTTCTGAAATCGGCAGCAGGAAGTCCATCATTCTTCTGTCAATAAGGTTTTGAGCTGTAAAGTTACAGCACTGCATCATCTCAACTTAGTAATCACCTCTAGTATTTTCCTATTAATAAGAAACAGTTTCAAAATACTGTAGACTGTACAGATTTGTGTTTCTGGACTCCCAGAATTCCCAGATAACATAGTCACTGGAAAATTCTGGTACTTGCAGTGCAAAAATACAAATCTGCACACCTCTACTGGAAAAGTCTACAGAAGCAGTCAAGTGGGAAATTTTACTGTAACTGAATACTGTACAGTATTAAATGAATACTTTATTATTGATTCAACCGCTTTGGTCATTCAACCTCCACCAACTTAAAACATAAATTGCAAATAGCAATATATATATATAGCAAATAGCAATATATATATATATATTGCAGATAGCAATATATATGTGCATTAGTGTAACCTGATACCACAAGAGTGATGTAGAGCAACACAGCAAAATAGCTCTCACATAGCTAGCTCAAAAGGCACAAAGGAAGAGTTTGAACAACATTAACTATGAGAATATACTTGTCTGTTGAAGGAATGTCCAAATAATTTTGATATGCTATTAAATCAAAGTCTGTGCACAAATATAATTCTCCGAGTGAGAAATCTTTATAGCCATGCGTTACACAATAACATAAAGTGTTCTATCTTTCCATGTATTTAAAATGGTTACCGCAGGCAACCATCACAAAAACTTTTTTTCCAATAATTACTTTTTAGAAATCATCATCATTAAGAAACCTAATAAGGTGAAAAGGTTAATAAGCTATAAGAAGCAAACAAATGACCTTTACAATTAGCTTAGTCTGTCTAATAAGCAACATCAAACAAGTAACAGTGAATAATCAGTGAACAGCCACTAGTACGTTTGTCAGTGACCTTACTACTGATTATGGACTCATTGCTTTACAACAGCACTCCCAAAAGACTGTATTTTTGGAGCTGAAAGCTTTCAAGAAATAAATGGACTCCTACTTGCCAGCAAGTAGGTACTTCTGTTTTACAACAAGATTTAGAAATATATTGATAGCATTTGTCTTGAATTTCATAGAAAATAATCACCAAACACTTGACAGTGTTTTTTATTTTACTCTTGGGAAGACCCAGGCCTGCACATTAAAGAAAGAAATGCAGGAGTGTTATTTTCTACCCACCTTCTTTTGCCATTTCAAAGGCTTTTATTAGAGTTCTGATGGCCTGTTGGTGTTCTTTATTTCCTAGCATTTTGTCTGCTAGCAATGTGTAAATTCTCCAGAGATGTTCACATGCTACTGAGTTGTAAGTCTGGCCTGTATCATCCTTCCATATACGCCCCACTGTCAGCTGATGGAATGCTTCATAATGTTCTACTGCTTTCAGAAACTGACCTGAAGAATGCAAGTCAGAATTGTAAGAATTTTTACAAAATATTCTAGCAAAAAACATCATTAGATATTACTCATGCAGTAATACTTAAAGATGGATTGTTTGATAATAAAGTTGTGAAAAATTCAAAACTTTGCACATACCAGTCCTAAGAGTGATTGAGGGCATGCACCCACAGTAGCACTGGAGGAAAATCATTATTGTATTTCTGTTTGCAAAAAAGCTGGAAATAATGGTTGGGAATGGTATGCATTTATTCTTTATTTCATGTTGAAAAGTAATCACATTTATTTCAAATTAAACACAATTTTTGGCATATTGCTTATATTGAAAAACTTCAATATGCACACAGATTTTTTTATCTGCAGAGCTCTGTCAGCTCTGAAGCTGATTGGGTAGTTCAGAGCATTAAGTATGTGGCTGAGAAACTGGAAGATGAGAATCAATTGTGAGCTGTTAATCACCAGCTTTCATAAATGATTTTAAAAGTTTTTAAAGCTCCAGCCAACCTATCAGTAAATATGTGAGTAGATAAACAGGTACCACCACAGTGGGAAGGTAACAGCGTTCCATGTCTAGTCGCGCTGGCCACGTGACCACGGAAATTGTCTTCGGACAAACACTGGCTCTATGGCTTGGAAATGGGGATGAGCACCGACCCCTAGAGTTGCACATGACTGGACTAAATGTCAAAGGGAACCTTTCCCTTTCCCTATTATTATATTTATTTACCTATTTTATGTTTATTATTAATTATTATTTAATTTCTAACTGTCTTTCTGTACAGGAATTCCAAAGAGGAACACAAATGGCTTAAAAACATATTTTAAAACAACGTCAAATATAAAAAATAACATTATTAAAAACAATCAAATCTATTTTGATCAAATTTTTAAGGCACAATAGAAAACCCTGCTAAAACCAGTTAAAAACCACACATTTTAAAATGATAATTGAACGATTCTCCCCTTAAAATCCCTTCCTCGCCAACAGTTTACATAGTAGAAGTCTGCCTGAAAAGGAGGGTGTTTGCCTGTCAATGAAGTGATGGGAGACAAGGTGGTCTCTTATGGAAGAGAGAGACACAGTCCCTCAAACAGTCTGGACCCAAGGGGTTTACACTTTAAAATCAGCACTTCAAATTGTATGTGGAAATGGACTGGTAGCCAGTTAAGCTGTTGAAAGAAGGTTTTTCTCTTCCTGTAACCAGCTCCGGTCATAAGTCTAGCCACAGCATCCTGGACCAGTTGAAGTTTCCAAAAAGTTTCCAAGTTAGACTCACATACAACACATTATAGTAATCCAAACAAGATATAACAAGATATATAGGGATGTGTCACTGTGGCCAGATTACACTTCTAAAGGAACAGGCATGACTAGCACACTAGTTTTAACTGTGCAAACAACACCCCTTGCCACTGCCATGGTACCAATCAATCTTCACATCAAGATACTATACATACAATCTGGTTTACAGATTGTTAGGAGTGGAACCTGTCAGGATTTTGTTCTTTTGGTGAAAAGGGAGTTAAATTTTAATATTGTAATGAAGTGCAGAGTCACAAATGTAAAGTAAAAGCCGATGTAATGACTAACAGCATACAGGTGAAACAAGCTAATGCAATGCTTGATACAGCTGGTTAAGCAAGACCAGCTGTAATGGTGAAATGTGATAGGTTGTTCTGGGTATAAATGTAACAGAGACAGTCACTCAGCAGTAAGTCTGGTGGTCATTTGCTTCTATGTCATTATTGCTCTGAATGTTGTTATGCCAAATGTTTATTGCCTTGTATATATGTTTAGCCATATCCAATATACTATATTATAACTACTAAGAACTCTCGCATGTCGTTTTGTCCCCACGTCTAAGTCTGTAAGTCTCTTACTTTGTTATTTAAGTGGGAGGAATGGAAGCAGTTTGATAAGAGGCTTTGTATAACCAGTGTCCTTAGTTTTAAGGCTTGTCTTTCATGACGGAGTGCTCTTGCCAAGCTTCACATTCAACCAGACTCTAAGAAATTTTCTTGAGGCAAGAGCCTCATTAAGCCTCTGGAGTTCTGGCCGCATGCCAACAGAACCCTCCTCTCCGTGTATTTGGAAGCAAACAAGAGCCAGGTTAAAGGACTATCAGGGGGCCTCAGGGTGAGGGAATTAGTACAGTGGTGCCTCGCTACACAACGTTAATTTGTTCCAGCGAAATCGCTGTAGAGAAAAAACGTTGTCAAACAAAATTTTAAAAAACCCATTGAAACGCATTGAAAACCGTTCAGTGCGTTCCAATGGGCTGAATACCTGCTTGCCCAGTGAAAATCCTCCATACGGTGGCCATTTTCTGATGTCTGTTAAGCAAAAAAGCCTTCCTAAAAACAGCGGGGGGCCATTTTCTTCAGCTGGTGGCTATTTTGAAACCTGACAATCAGCTGCTTGCTGATTGTTGTAAAGCGAAAACCGGTTCCCAAAGCAGGGAACCGATCATCGCAAAGCGGAAAAACCCCATTTAATGAAGTGGTCGGGCCAAAGCCAAAAGGATGCTCAGCTGCAGATACGCTTGGAAGTGAAAGGAATCCAATGCTGCAAAGAAAAATGTTGCATAGGAACTTGGAATGTAAGATCTATGACGGAGAAGGTAAGATCTATGATCTAAGATCTATAGTAAGCTGGATGTGGTCAAACAGGAGATGGCAAGAACAAACATTGACATCCTGGGCATCAGTGAATTAAAATGGACGGGAATGGGCGAATTCAATTCAGACGATTATCATATCTACTACTGTGGGCAAGAATCCTGTAGAACAGTGGTCCCCAACCTTGGGCCTCCAGATGTTCTTGGACTTCAACTCCCAGAAATCCTGGCCAGCAGAGATGGTGGTGAAGGCTTCTGGGAGTTGTAGTCCAAGAACATCTGGAGGCCCAAGGTTGGGGACCACCGCTGTAGAAGAAATGGAGTAGCCCTCATAGTCAACAAAAGAGCAGGAAAAGCTGTAATGGGATACAATCTCAAAAACGATAGAATGATTTCAATACAAATCCAAGGCAGATCTTTCAACATCACAGTCATCCAAGTTTATGCAACAACCACCGATGCTGAAGAGGCTGAAATTGACCAATTTTATGAAGACTTACAACACCTTCTAGAACTGACACCAAAGAGAGATGTTCTTCTCATTATAGAGGACTGGAATGCTAAAGTAGGGAATCAAGAGATTAAAAGGAACAACAGGTAAGTCTGGCCTTGGAGTTCAAAAAAAAAAACACCAAAAAAAAAAAAAAAAAAAGGGCAAACGCTAATAGAGTTTTGTCAAGAGAACAAGCTGGTCATTACAAACACTCTTTTCCAACAACACAAGAGGCAACTCTATACATGGAAATCACCAGATGGGCAATACCGAAATCACATTGATTATGTTCTCTGCAGCCAAAGATGGAGACACTCAATACAGTCAGCAAAAGCAAGATATGGAGCTCATTGTGGCTCTGATCATCAGCTTCTTATAGCAAAATTGGAGCTTAAACTGAAGAAAGTAGGAAAAACCACTGGGCTAGTCAGGTATAATCTAAACCAAATCCCTTATGAATACACAGTGGAAGTAAAGAACAGATTTAAGGAACTGGATTTGGTGGACAGAGGGCATGAAGAACTATGGTTGGAGACTCATAACACTGTACAGGAGGCAGCAACAAAAACCATCCCGAAGAAAAGGAAATGCAAGAAACAAAGTGGCTGCCCAACAAGGTCTTACAAATAGCAGAGAAGAGAAGGGAAAGTTACAAAAAATGGAATGCGGACTTCCAAAGAATAGCAAGGAGAGACAAGAGGGCCTTCATAAATGAACAGTGCAAAGAAATAGAGGAAAATAATAGAAAGGGAAAAACCGGAGATCTCTTCAAGAAAATTGGAGATATTAAAGGAACATTTTGTGCAAATATGGACATGATAAATGACAAAAATGGGAGGGACCTAACAGAGGCAGAAGACATCAAGAAGAGGTGGCAAGAATACACAGAGCAATTATACCAGAAAGATCTGGATGTCCCGGACAACCAAGATAGTGTGGTTGCAGACCTTGAGCCAGACATCCTGGAGAGTGAAGTCAAGTGGGCCTTAGAAAGCAGGGCTAAAAACAAGGCCGGTGGAGGTGATGGCATTCCAGTTAAACTATTTAAAATCTTAAAAAATTAGCTGTTAAGGTGCTACACTCAATATGCCAGCAAGTTTGGAAAACTCAGCAGTGGCCAGAGGACTGGAAAAAGATCAGTCTACATCCCAATCCCAAAGAAGGGCAGTGCCAAAGAATGCTCCAACTACCATACAATTGCACTCATTTCACACGCTAGCAAGGTTATGCTCAAAATTCTACAAGGCCGGCTTCAACAGTATGTGAACCAAGAACTCCCAGAAGTACAAGCTGGATTTCGAAGGGGCAGAGGAACTAGAGACCAAGTTGCTAACATGCGCTGGATTATGGGGAAAGCCAGAGAGTTCCAGAAAAACATCTACTTCTGCTTCATTGACTATGCAAAAGCCTTTGACTGTGTGGACCACAACAAACTATGGCCAGTTCTTAAAGAAATGGGAGTGCCTGACCACCCTATCTATCTCCTGAGAAATCTATATGTGGGACAGGAAGCAACAGTTAGAACTGGATATGGAACAACTTCAAAATTGGGAAAGGAGTATGACAAGGCTGTATATTGTCTCCTTGCTTATTTAACTTATATGCAGAATACATCATGTGAAAGGCCGGACTGGAGGAATCCCAAGCCGGAATTAAGATTGCCGGAAGAAATATCAACAACCTCAGATATGCAGATGATATCACGCTGATGGCAGAAAGTGAGGAGGAATTAAAGAACCTCTTAATGAGGGTGAAAGAGGAGAGTGCAAAAAATGTTCTGAAGTTCAACATCGAAAGAACTAAGATCATGCCACTGACTCTATCACCTCCTGGCTAATAGAACGGAAAGATATGGAGGCAGTGACAGATTTTACTTTCTTGAGCTCTATGATCACTGCAGATGGTGACAGCAGCCACGAAATTAAAAGAGTTCTGCTTCTTGGGAGGAAAGTGATGACAAACCTAGATAGCATCTTAAGAAGCAGAGACATCACCTTGCCAACAAAGGTCTGCATAGTCAAAGCTATGGTGTTTACAGTAGTGATATATGGAAGTGAGAGCTGGACCATAAAGAAAGAGAAGGGGACAGAAGAGGATGAGATGGTTGGACAGTGTCATCGAAGCTACCAACATGAATTTGACCAAACTCTGGGAGGCAGTGGAAGACAGGAGGGCCTGGTGTGCTCTCGTCTACAGGGTCACGTAGAGTCAGACATGACTTAACTACTAAACAACAACAACTTGTAAATGATGGAATACTAGGGCATATTTCTCTAGGCTGAGGTAGTAGGCAGGGATACTCCTTTTCTCTGTATTGTTTACTTTAGCCGTAGAATTACTGGTGAACACTATTAGGAAAGATAAAGAGATTTGGGTATTGTTATTAAGGATAGCACTAAAATTAGTTTTTTTACTGACAACACCTTTTTAACAATAGAAAATCCTTTAAAATTGTAAGGGGGTTAAATCACACTTAAAAGATTTTGGTGAAACAACTGGGTTGCAGATAAATAGGCATAAACGAGAAATGTTAGTTTTTGATTATGGTAAGAAGACAGAGAAAAAATTCAAAATATATGAATGTTAGTATTCGAACAACTATTATTTAGGTATAAACATTCCAAATACAGTGGGGTCTCTACTTAAGAATGTCCCTACTTAAGAACAATCCAACTTAAGAACAGCTCCATTTGCTAAATTTTGTTTCTACTTGAGAACAGAAATCCAAGATAAGAACAGGAAAAAAAAACTTTCCTGCTCTTTTTTTAACCTTAGGTCATCTTAGGTTAAAAAAAAAAATTCTCCCCATAGTGGTAGAGTACGTATTAACCAGCTCTGGTTAATGTACAAACGCACCTCTACATAACAAAAAAACAGCCAGAACGCATTAATTGGTTTTCAGTCCATTCCTATGGGAAATTTTGCTTCAACTTAAGAACATTTCAACTTAAAAACACCATTCCAAAACCGATTAAGTTCTTAAGTAGAGGTTCCACTGTAGTTTCTATGGACAGAAAAGAGCAGATACGGATTAAATGGTTTTCAATGCATTCCTATGGGAAATGCAGATTCAACATAAGAACTTTTCAACTTGAGAACCACCTTCCAATACGGATTAAGTTCTTAAGTAGAGACCCCACTGTAATTTGGAAAGACTGAATGCTGAAAATTTTAAAATATTGAACCAAGCAACCATGAATATGCTAGTTAATTTAAGAAAATCAGATTGTCATGGTTTGCAGAATTGCAGCATGTAAAATGACAATATTATCTAAAAATTATTTTTATTTATGATGTTACCAATAAAGATTAGTGAAGATTTAAAGAACTGGAAAATATGATTAATGCATTTTGTAACAGGGATAAGAAATCATGGAGTAATAAAAAGACATAGTTGTCCCTATTTTCAAAAAGGTCAAAAACAAACAAATGAGCAAAAAACAAATATAAATTAAAAAAGGAACCTGGGAACTACTGTACAGGCCAGTCAGCCTGACATCAATCCCAGACAAAATTCTGGAACAGATTGTAAAGTGGTCATTGTGCAAGCACCTAGAAGACAATGCAGTAATAACTAGAAGCCAACATGGATTTGTCAAGAACAAATCCTGCCAAACTAATTTGATCTCGTTTTTTGATCAGGTAACCTCCATGATAGACAGAGGGAATGCTGTAGACATAGTATATCTTGACTTCGACAAAGCTTTTGACAAAGTGCCTCATGATATCCTGATTAGCAAGCTAACTAGGTGTGGGTTGCATAGATCAAGTGTCAGGTGCATACACAGGTAGCTACAGAATTGTACTCAGAAGGTGATTATTAAGTGGTCCTTCTCTAACTGGGAGGAGGTAACAAATGCGGTACCCCAAGGCTCAGTCCTTGGCCCAGTGCTCTTCAATATCTTTATTAATGACTTGGATTAGGACGTGCAGGGAATGGTTGTCAAATCTGCAGATGATACCAAATTCGGCGGAATAGCTAATACCCTAGAAGACAGAAACAAAATTCAAAATGATCTTGATAGGATGGAGTACTGGGCCGAAAGCAACAATGAAATTCAAAAAGGGTAAGTGCAAAGTCCTGCATCTCGGAAAAAGAAACCAATTGCACAGTTACAAGATGGGGGATACTTGGCTCAGCAAAACTACAAGTGAGAAGGATCTTGGAATTATCCTAGATCAGAAGCTAAATATAAGCCAACAGTGTGATGTGGCTATAAAAAAGGCAAATGCTATTTTAGGCTGCATTAATAGAAGTATAATTTCCAAATCCTTATGAAGAAAGGTTGAAAGAATTGGGCATGTTTAGCCTTGAGAAAAGAAGGCTGAGGAATGATATGACAGCACTTTTCAAATATCTGAAAGGCTGTCATAAACAGGAGGGGAAAGATCTGTTCTTGATCATCCCAGAGCACAGGAAAAGCAACAATGGGCTCAAGTTAAAGGAAGCCAGATTTTGGTTGAATATCAGGAAAAGCTTCCTAACTGTTGGTTCCACTGTCGTACTGCTCTGTTTACCTCGGGAGTTGGTGAGTGCTCCAACACTGGAGGCATTCAAGAAAAACTTGGATAATCACCTGGCAGATATGCTTTGATCGTATTCCTGCACTGAGCAGGGGGTTGGACTTGATGGCCTTCTAACTTCACTTTTCTTTAATCCTATGATACTGTAGATGTAAAAAGTAGAGCTTTAAGACTTTCTAATTTAAGGTTATACTATACTGCTGGTCAATTAAGACATATACCATATGTTATATCTCAGCCCAAGAAACTAAACTGATTGAATATAGAGATATAAAAACTACATGTGAATTTGGTATATATCCTCTTTTTATAAGATTAAAAAACTCAAAGTTTAAAAAATAGAAAATCACTTCCTTAATAATTTGATAAGAATTTGTAATAAATATAAAAAATTTATTATAACTTATGTGTTTGCAGATATTTAGGGAATATTGATTTTGTATTTATAAAGGGAAGTAGACAAAATCATACACATGAGTCTATGCAATTTTGGATGGGCTCCACAAGGGTAAAATGTACAGATGATCACTCCCAAATGGTCCGGGTGGTGAGAAGCACTATCTTATGTAGATGTAGATATTTGCATTTGGGGTTTTGTTTCTCTTTTCAGTTTGTTACTTAGATGTTTCAATGTTAATTAGATGTTTTGTATTTTGTCTCTCTCTTTAAAAAAAAACATTAAAGATTCTTGGGAGCACTTCCTATGCTTCTCTGGATACTCCCCAGTCAGTATGGGTACTGCTGAAGACTTTATCTAAGTGGTTTGCTGTTCCTGCAGAGAGCTCCTTGTTACATACAGCACTGATGTTACCTGTCTGTCATGGGTTTGGAGGGAAAGTTCCATCCTATCGGGAGTGGAAGGCGGGACATCAGGAGGAGGGGCTGTACTGTATAAATATGTGAAGCGTGTGTGGAGAGTTTATGAGACACTGTGAGAGACACTGGGTGGTGACGAAGCAGCAGCTGGGAAGAAGAAGCTGTTGTGGGAGTCTGTGTGTCAGACAGGGTACTACTGTGTGTCAGAGTACCAACCTGATAGGTTCAGGTGTCTGTTGGTTAGCCAGAACTGATAGGTTCAGGGTCTGTGCTTTAAGTTAAGGGTTCTGGGTGAACCAAACTGTATGCTTGTATGAGTGAGAATAAGCCACGTTACTTTATCCTATTCACCTGATTGTTTATTTTTCCCTGTGTGTATTTAAAATAAACCTTATTCTTTTTATTGTTTAAAAATCCATCCCTAGTCTGTGTGACTTCTTACAGGGAATGGTTGGTGGCAGCTTAGTGTAACTGTGTGACATATCCCAGTAGGTCTGGGTTTGTCACATTGATTGGTGTCCAGCGTGTGGGATACGACTGGTCCAGTTGTCCAGCGGTCCAGCAAAGCCTTGGCAGGTGTGCCCAGAGCAAGGGGGGTCTAGTCAGGGACAGTCTGAGGCGCGTAGGTAATCTTCTAGGTGTACCTCACGGGGAGGTGCGCTAGTAGAAGAACGTGCCAACTGGGGAGACTTAGATTAAGGTGCTCTGAGGCAGCCTGGTTTTGGCGGGAAAAAGCTGAGGCAAAACTGCGTAGTAACAGCGAGCTAGCTTGCCAGCTGAGAGGCCCAGCAGAGGGGGGTAGGCCCTGACTCGCTACTGTTGCAAGTTAGTGCTGAAGAACAGCAGCAATCTCTAGGGAGAGCTGGTTCTGAGGCAAGAAGGAAAAAAGTGGTCGTTTTATTCTGAGGCTTGACTTTTTAAAGCAGCCTGTTCTGAGGGGGGATTATGCCCTTGACTCGAAGCCAGATGGCCGAAATGAGTGAAGTGAAAGACCCCCAGATTGACCAAGGTTCTGAGGATGAATTTGGCTCAGTGCAAGGTGACAGCACGGGAGAGCAGAACCCAGAACTTAGAAAAATACTCATAGCCCAACAGCATGAACTGAGGATGAGGCAATTTGAAGTGGAGGAAAGGGAAAGGGAAAGGCAGAGGCAATTTGAATTAGAGAGAATGGAGAGGGAAGAAAGAATGGAGAGAGAGAAAATTGCTCTGGAGAAAGAAAGGATGGCGTATGAGTTAAGAAAATTGGAAATGATGAACCAGAACAATAATAACAATAGGGATTCTGAGGGAGGCCAATTGTCTAAAGCTGACCTGAAGAAATTCCCTGTGTACCACAAGGGAGATTGTCCTGAGGTGTTCTTTTCCTTAGTGGAAAGAGCGTTTGTGGACTTCTCAGTGAGGGAAACTGAGAAGATGACCATCATGCGATCTTTAATCAGTGGTAGCCTGGCTGAGGTTTATGCCGAGATGCCTGAGGAACTGATGAAAGATTTTGCAGAGTTTAAAAAACTGGTGTTTGCCAGACATGGGATAAATGCAGAGCAGCTGAGACAAAGATTCAGGTCCCTCACCAAGAAGCCAGAGCAGACTTTTACCCAAGTGGGGGCCCAATTGGTGAGGCTGCTTGAGAAATGGCTATCTCAGGAGGGAACAGAGACCTATGGGCAGCTTAAAGACTTGATAGCACTGGAACAGTTCTATTCAGTCCTGCATGGGGAATTGAAATTCCAGGTGAGGGAAAGGAAACCGAGGTCTGTGGCAGAAGCCTCAGAGATCGCAGATTTTATTTCCCAAATAAGAAAGCCCTTGGGTGAGGGGAAATCTGTAGGTAAACCCAAAGAAACCTACAGCAAGTACTCTCAGGGACCAAGGAAAAGCCAGCAAGGGGGAGGGGCCCATGGTGAAGGGAAGCCCTCAGACATGAAACTAAGACCTCAGATTTTGGAGGGAAAACCAAAACAAGATGAGAGAGAATCAAAATACACCAGAAAATGTTATTTCTGTCAGGGAAAGGGTCATCTAATCTCAGAGTGTGAGAAATTAAAGCAGCTAAAAGGAATGGTGCCTCAGGAGTCTAGTGGGACCAAGCCAAAAGCTGTGTTCTGTGTCCAGAAAGAGCAAGGCTCAGTCTCACTGAGGGAGCCTGTTGCCATGGCTACTCAGTCTGGGACAGCTACCTCTGCTGATCAGGCTGAGGAAAATGGTCCTCTTGTGGAGGTAAAGCGCTGCTTGCTGGTAAAAACAGATTCTCAGTTGTTTGAGACAGCAGGGGTGGACGTAGGAATACTTGACCGTCAGTATAGGGGGCTGCGGGACACTTGTTCCCAGGTAACCCTGTGCCATCCAGATATCATCCCTAGGGAGTTTATAATCCCAAATGAGAGCATGAAGGTGGCAGGGATTGAGGGGCAGGTAATCTCTCTGCCAGTAGCAGAGGTACCTGTCAACTTTCAAGGCTGGAGGGGAGTTTGGAGGCTAGCGATTTCATCGACTCTGCCAGCAGCCGTACTCGTGGGAAATGACCTGGCTGAACATGTGAAACGGGTGCTAGTGATTACACGCTCACAAGCCACCACAGAGACAGTTCAGGGGGGTAATGATGAGCCAGAGACGGAAGCAGAGGGGAGTTCAGAAGCTGTGGTGGAAACCTTAACCACAGACAGCAGATTTGGACAGGAGCAAAAGGCAGACGCCACTCTCCAAAAGTGTTTTGAACAGGTGACTGACGCCCAGCTAACACCTGAAACCCCAGTGAGATTTCTGGAGAAAAAGGGGATTTTATATAGAGAAACCCTGAGGAATATCTCAAAAGGGGGAGATGGGATCAGAAGTCAGCTGGTGGTACCTGAAAAGTATCGCCCCATGATCTTACAAAGGGGGCACTCTGACATGTTTGCTGCACACTTAGGGGTGAAAGGGCCCCTTGACTTGATCAGGCAAGATTGGGAGCAGATCACCCAGGATGACCCACAAGACGTTGTGACTTACATAGACACCTTGATGAATGACCTAAGGAGAAATCTAGAGCTGGCAGCAGAAAACCTGCAAGCTCAGAAGGTCAGACAGAAAACATGGTATGACCGCAAAGCTAGAGAGAGGCACTTTGACCCAGGGGAGGAAGTGCTTTGGCTTAGGCCCTGCAGAGAGAATAAACTGCAGCTCAAATGGGCAGGACCATATAGGGTCATTTCCAAGATGTCAGACCTGAACTACCTAATAGAGCAGGAGGAGAACCAAGCAAGGAGGGTGGTTCATGTGAATGCCCTAAAACCCTACTACAGAGGGGAACAGAGGGTTTTATTCGCGATAAAAGCAGCTGAGAGTGAGGAAGCTGAATTACCCTTCTGGGAGGGTAGAGGGGAAGTAAAGTACAACCCAGAGGAGGTAAAGATCAGTCCTGCACTCACCCAAGACCAGCAGCAAGAACTAAAAATGCTGCTTAGTAAATATCAACAGGTGTTTTCCAACAAGCCGGGGATAGTGAAGGGAGTGATGCATCGGATCCACACAGGGGATGCACCCCCGCAGGCAGTATCCCCATACCGAGTAACGGGACCCTATAGGGACAAGGTGCGGAAGGAGCTGGACGAGATGCTGAGGGAGAACATAATCGTCCCCTCTTCTAGTCCTTGGTCCTCTCCGATAGTCCTTGTGGACAAGCCTGATGGGAGCATTAGGTTTTGTGTCGATTACAGGAAACTAAACCGTGTAACCACTCCTGATGCCTACCCAATGCCCAGGCTAGACAACCTAATTGAAACCATAGGGGGTTGTCGGTTCATCTCATCATTGGACCTGGTAAAGGGATATTGGCAATTAAGAATTGATCCCAGGGATCAAGAAAAGACTGCCTTTTGCAGCCCTTTTGGTCTCTATGAGTTTCGAGTCCTGAGCTTTGGTCTCAGAAATGCACCAGCCACATTCCAAAGGCTGATGGACCAGACCTTGGCAGGGCTCAGTGACTTTACAGTGGCCTACATTGACGACATAGGGATCTTCAGTAATACCTGGGAAGATCACCTGATACACCTGGAGTTGGTGCTGCAGAGGTTAAGTGCAGCAGGGCTAACAGTAAAGGCCAGCAAGTGTCAGCTGGGTAGCCCAGAAATAAAATACTTGGGTCACATGGTAGGGGGAGGAATGATAAAACCCCTAGAGGCCAAAATAGAAGCTGTTCGTGATTGGCCTAGACCCAACACCAAGAAAAAAGTCAAATCATTTCTTGGGTTGGTGGGCTACTACAGAAAGTTCATCCCGAGGTTTAGCGAGATTGCGGCTCCGCTGACCGATCTGACGAGGAAGAAGACTGATGACCGCATCCCGTGGACCAGCGACTGTGAGGAGGCGTTCCAGAGGTTGAAGGGGGCCCTCATCAACTATCCAGTGCTGCGTGCTCCAGATTTCGACCGGGAGTTCATCATCTACACCGATGCGTCTAACAGCGGGGTAGGAGCAGTTCTGTGCCAGGAGGATGAGAATGGTGACCAGCATCCAGTGTCCTACCTGAGTAGGAAACTTCAAAAAGGTGAGAGACATTTGGCAACCGTGGAGAAGGAGTGTTTGGCCATAGTCTACGCGATCCGGAAGGCCAAGCCTTACATCTGGGGAAGACATTTTATTCTGTGTACTGACCATTCACCATTGCAGTGGTTAAAGACAATGAGAACCCACAATAGCAAACTTATGAGGTGGGCTTTAAACCTACAGGACTATGACTTTGAAGTGAAGGTGGTCAGAGGGTCAGTGAACTGTGTTGCTGACGCCTTATCAAGAAGACCTGAAGAATGAAGACGGCGAAAGAAACATGGACTATGCGTATATAATGATGACAAAAGGTTAAATGTACCTGTTTTTCTGAATTTGGTTTGTATGAATAAAGGTAAATTGATGTAATGTATATGTTAAATGTTTAAATGCCTATTTGCTATGGTTTAACTTAGAATGTAAGTATAAGTGAGTATAATATGGTATGTATAACTGTTGTTGTGTATTTTATACAGGTTGTTTTTTGGTGAAAAGCACGTTAGCTTTCCCCCTACAAAACAACTTATAAAGAGGGGAGGTGTTACATACAGCACTGATGTTACCTGTCTGTCATGGGTTTGGAGGGAAAGTTCCATCCTATCGGGAGTGGAAGGCGGGACATCAGGAGGAGGGGCTGTACTGTATAAATATGTGAAGCGTGTGTGGAGAGTTTATGAGACACTGTGAGAGACACTGGGTGGTGACGAAGCAGCAGCTGGGAAGAAGAAGCTGTTGTGGGAGTCTGTGTGTCAGACAGGGTACTACTGTGTGTCAGAGTACCAACCTGATAGGTTCAGGTGTCTGTTGGTTAGCCAGAACTGATAGGTTCAGGGTCTGTGCTTTAAGTTAAGGGTTCTGGGTGAACCAAACTGTATGCTTGTATGAGTGAGAATAAGCCACGTTACTTTATCCTATTCACCTGATTGTTTATTTTTCCCTGTGTGTATTTAAAATAAACCTTATTCTTTTTATTGTTTAAAAATCCATCCCTAGTCTGTGTGACTTCTTACAGGGAATGGTTGGTGGCAGCTTAGTGTAACTGTGTGACATATCCCAGTAGGTCTGGGTTTGTCACACTCCTTAGCTTAATTAAAAAATAATAACTGGCTGAAATCCAGTAGTAAATCACAACTGGAAAAAGCCAATTGAATTGGTGGAGATTTGGGAGTCAATACTTCTGTATATTCTGTGCATTCAAGGCATACTATAGTTGCAATTTACTATTGGATCTTAGCCAATGTGTGGGAGTTACACATGTATCCAGGGATACTCCAGATATGATAGTAGCTAAATTAGAATGCATAACTTAACTCCTGTCCCTGTAGTTTCATTCTCCACAACTGCAACTATGAAAAGAAACTGGAGATAGGACCCCTTCAGAATAATGAAAATAAAAATATATTTATCTCTATCAAACAAATGAAAGCACTTTGTTATGTTTTCATGTTCTGTATTAGACCACACACATGTTGGTATCTACTCCTTTGCCAATCTCTCCTTTTAAAAAGAGTATTTTTGACAGTAACATCCATGTCTTGTACATCAGCTGTAACTTTTGAACAAAAGTAAGCTGTATCCCAAAATGATACTGCTCCCAGAAATCTACCTTCAAAGCTACGTATGTTTCAAACATATGTATTTAAAAGATCAATTGTAAAAGGAAGAAAACCTCTAAGAGGCTTATTTAGGCAACTTAGACAACATTATAGAAATCTCAAACAAACATTACCTTATTAAGAAGCTAAAACAAAATAAAATTTGAGTTTTTGTAGAACAAGTTGGTTATAAAATTCATCAAGAATGTTATCACAGAGTGTCAAATAATGTGCAGATACTCTAGTGTAGAAACAACATGTTAGAAGCAACAAATGTTACCCGTAAAGAGTTGCTTCTGGCAGTCAGAAGTAGTGCTATTGTTCTTTGAAAGCAAAGTAATGGGAACCCAGTCATTACTTTTTGGGAGTATGTGGGTTTCAAGAAACATACAGACTTGCAGGTTGCCACCCCACAATGAGTAATACAGTGGGGTCTTGACTTAAGAATGGCTTGAGTTAAGAACATTTTGACTTAAGAACCACTCTCACAGGAAAATATTGACTTGACTTAAGTACTTAGATTTGAGTTAAGAACTGGAAAAAAACCACGTGGGAGGCAAGGAAAGTGCAAAATTTGAACTTTCAGTTAACTGTTGGCCAGTGAAAAGGGTGCCTGTCTGCTTCCTCACTCCTCCCAGCATTTAGAGAGTGGATTGGGAGACAGTCTTCGGACTGCCTGGTACTGTCCTGCCTGGGCTGTCTTTTCCCTGCCTTCCCTGAACCTTTCTTGACCTAAAAAAACAAAAACAAAATATCCCCCTCCAGTGGTCGAAGGCAGAATAGCAGCTTCCCATTAGTTTCTATGGACGGAAAAGAGCAGATACGGATCAAATGGTTTTCAATGCATTCCTATGGGAAATGCAGATTTGACCTGAGAACTTTTTGACTTGAGAACCGCCTTCCAATACGGATTAAGTTCTCAAGTCAAGACCCCACTGTATAACAATCATTCCAAAATACTCTTACTGTACCATCGACTGGATATTGATTGCAGGAAATGGCTTTGATGAAAAATTGCTTCAATTTTTTGAGTGAATTTTCAAAGACTGGTGAAAGGAAAGGAACTGTCAGGTGCCGAATTTTTATTTTGTGGAGTTTACACCACTCCTTGAGGACTTTCATTGATCAGCCACAACATTAAAACCACTGACAGGTGAAGTGAATAGCATTGATTATATCATTACAATGGCACCTGTCAAGGTGCAACCACAGTCAGTTCTTGAATTTTATGTGTCAGGAGCAGGAAACATGGGCAAACTATAATATTATTTTAGAGATGTGCATTCAGATTCAGAAATATTCAAAATTCACTAAATAATGCCATATTCAGATAGTTCTAAATATATCTGAATCTGAGTTTGACAGTTCCAAATATCTGTAACAATAATTCCTAATATTAGGAGTCCCATTTCCTCCTACAGATTAGAAAGCAAACAGCTAGGTTCTGCTTACTAGAGAAATAAGTGAAAGTGAAACCTATTTCTCAGGCTTCCGGAAATAGTTTCTTGAGAAATGAAACTTAGACACTGACACCAAGAGTAGTGGGGGCAGAGAACTCAGTTATTCTAATTGGGGTGCCTAATTGGGGTTTCCCAAGGGAGGGTGATTGGAATGACAGCAAAACCTAAAAATGATGTCTGTCTGCACCTATGGAAACTAGAAGCAGGCACAAGCACCCGAAGCATTTTTTTATATATTGGTTCTTTCCAGTTGAAAGCTGGACAGAGCTGCATATAAATTATATAAGCATTTGCTATTGGGTTACGTTCTGGTGCAAGCCTACACTGCAACAGTTTCCTCTGTGTCCTATTCAGAAACCTCAACTTACATTTAAATTCTATGCATCTCACTGTATGCTGTTTAATAATAAAGTTAGGAATAAGATTTAGAATAAGTAGATTCACAGATTAATACAATCAAAATTAACAGGGAAATATTACAGTAGGTTAGGTCCCTTTAGGGTGCACCAAGCAGGGGAATAAAATTTTGTTATATTCGGAAAGATATATTAAGTTTGTAGATTTTGTGTCTGCATGTGCACATGTGTGGTTTTCATTGGAAGAGTTCGTATTCTTTGGGTAGAGTCTACAGGCAGGATGAAATGTGGGTGTGGTAGAAGAAATAGGCACTGGGGAAGGCTTTAAGAATGCTGTCTGCACCCACTGCAGCAGCTTCCACTGAGAGATGTGGGAGAGAGGAAAAAAGACAGCCTACAACTGCTATTATAAGCCCCCTCCCCCCAAAAATCTGTCACCCAGCTGCCTTGTTCGGCACTGACACTATGAAAGAGCAGCAGGCAGCAGTAATTGGTTTCACTGTTGTACTGCTCTAACAGCTAGGAAATTTTTCCTGATATTCAACTGAAACCTGATTTCCTGTAACCTGAGCCCAATATTATGTGCCATGCACTCTGTGATGAAAAAGTACAGATCCTACCCCTCTGTATGACAATCTCTTCAGCTTTTGAAAAATACTGTATCTCCCCTCAGTCTTTTCTCAAGGCTAAACAAGTCCAGTTCTTTCAGTCTTTCCTCCCAGGGCTTGGTTTCCAGTCCCCTGATCATCATTGCTGCCCTACTGAATTTGTTCCAGTTTGTTGTCATTCTTCTTAAATTCTGGTATCCAGAAGTGGACGAAGCACTCAAGATGTGGCCTAATCAGTGTTGAATAGAAGGGAACTAGTACTTCAAGGGATTTGGAGACTATAATTCTGTAAATGCAATCTAAAATCACATTTGTCTTTTCTTGCAAATATATTGCACTGTTGGCTCATATTCAGCTTGTTATGTACAACAATTCTCAGATCCTTCTTACATGGAGTATTACTAAGCCAAGTTCCTCCATCTTTCTTTTATTTTTCACACATATAAATCCAAATGCTCTTGATGGGACAAAGAAGTGCATTCTCCTGTATTCCTGTGCAAGAATATGTATTTTTGACATATAGTGCTTTTTCATCTTTTTTTCTATTCTTTCTGTTCTTTTTGAGCTTACGTATCTGCTGGATTCCCCCTCCCATCCCCAGAAAATTTGCAGAACATCTTAGTGTCTTTAACTGATGTACAATCCCATCATTACAGTTAAAAACCAAATGGTTGATCAACACTACTCAAAATAGTATCTGTGCACCATAGTTCTAAAACTGAAAAAGCAGAACTTTCTCATCAAATTACAGTCAAAATAGCTGTATACAGTCATGGCCAAAAATATTGGCACCCTTGCAATTCTGTCAGAAAGTGCAACCTTTCTCTCAGAAAATTGTTGCAGTTACACATGTTCATTTCTTTGGTTTGGATTGCAACACAGAAAAACAGAAGAAAAGTCATCATCAGATTTCATGATACCATTCACACAGACAAGACATCCAGTGCCAGAAGCAGCAAAGCAACCCCAAACATATTTTAACCTCCACTATGTTTGATTGCAGGAAGTGTGTTCTTTTCATGAAATGCCTCATTTCTTTTTCTATAAACAGTGCCATGATGTCCTTGACCAAAAAGCTTTACTTTTGTCTCATCTGTCCACAGTACGTTCTCTCATAAGTATTGTGGTTTTGTCACATAAGTTTTGGCATACTCCAGTCTTGCTTTTTAAAGCCTTTGTGTCAGCAGTGGTGTCCTCCTGGGTCTCCTACCATAGCGTCCCTTTTCATTCAGATGGCGACAGATAGTGCGAGCTGACATTGTTGTATCTTGTGTCTGTAGATCAGTTTGAATTTGTTGGGAAGTAATCTGGGTTCTGCATCCACCATTCGAACAACCCTTCATTGTAATCAAAATTCAGTAATTTTGCTCTTCTGTCCACATCTCCAGAGAGGATAGCTACAGTGCCATGGGCTGTAAACCTCTCGATGAGATTGCGCACAGTGGACACAGGAACATTAAGATCTCTGGAGATGGACTTGTAGTCAATGGTTTTCCACAATTGTTTCTCTCAAATCCACAGACAACTCTTTACACTTCATTCTTTTCTCCATGCTATCACATACAACACAAAGGTTGAATCAACTTTTCTCCATCTTAACTGGTTGCAAGTGTGATTACAGTACTATGTTGCCAACACCTCTGACTTGCGACAGGGGTGTCTCAATACAAATTAAAGGAGCATCACATGCTCGACAAGCAATTACTCCTTACAATTTGGAAGGGTGCCAATAGTTTTGGTCAGTGCATTTTTGGGTTTCTGTGTGGTATTGTATTAGACTTGACTTTTCTTCTCTGTTTTTGTGTGTGTTGTTCCAATGCAAACCAAAGAAATGAACATACGAGTACCCCAACATTTGCAACTGCAGCAATTTTCTGAGAGAAGGGTTGCATTTTTTGACAGAATTGCAAGGGTGCCAATATTTTTGGCCATTATTGTATATATTTTCATTTCTGTAATATAAATGAGCAGTATAATGATAAATAGCATCAAACAGACAATCCATAATTTTCTTATATGTGTGGAATAATGCTGTACAGTTAGATGTTCCTTTCAATAGGGGGTCTGTTCTAAATAATTATATTAATGTAAAATAGTACAGGATCCATTTCCCTAAAGAAATAATAAGTTTGAGTCCAAAAATTTGTTTGTTCTTAAACAACATTCCTGTTTTCTGGGGGAGGATTATTATACTGTTCAACTCTCCCTAAAATGAAAGCTATATTTCTTCATTCTGGATGGTAGGGAATGCAGGTAGGGTTATTAAAAAAAAACACCTCTGTATGATATAAACACGTGGTCCATATCTCTCACTCTGATTTCTAAATACTATTCTTTTTTACACTTACCCTATACAACAGCTGCAAAAATTTATTTTTTATTAAATATGAATTATCTTAGGCAAATATGAATGAAAAAGGAATTTATAAGATCTCTATCATTTTGTACTATTTTTGAACAGAAATATTGACTAGATATTAACACAAATGGGTTTAAATGTGAAGCTGCCATAAATGCAGGCACATAAATGTAATTCTCCTAGATGCTATTTTGATGCACATTTTTGATTCCATGAATATTTTATGAAATGGCCCAAACTAAAGTCATATAACATTCTTGCATTACTGATGCTTGCGCCCGTAAGCTACAAACATTAGAGGCATGATTGAATGCATTAAAATGAACTCATTCAGCAGCACATTGATTACTTGAAGGTGGGGGAAGCAAAAGAAGAGTTACTACACTTAAGAAAACAGTACACAAATTTCAAGTTTATGATATAGAAAAATAAAAATGGGAATATGTAATATTAAATAACTAAATGAATACAATCTCTCGGGTTGCTATGTGAAAAAAAGGACATAAATTAGGTAGGATGTTAATTAGGTCCAAAGATTGCTTCAAAAATTATTCCAGCACTTTAAAATGTTGCAATCTGCAAAATGTGGTAAGTGACCTGTTCCAATTTCATGTCTCAGCAATACTAGGAGCAACTAATTATTTTTCTTTCTGCTAGACTTTCTATTTGCAATGAAAATAAGTTTTTTTAAAAAACAATAGTCTAAAAATAAACTGACAAGTCAAGAAGGAATATTTGTTCAGCAGTGTTATAATAGAAAGCACATTTAATTTATATTGTTCCTAATGCACAGGAAACTATAAAGAAGTTAAAATTGAGAGCTGCCATTATTCATTACAATTTAATCTGGAACTCTTGGCTATCTTGTGGAACTACACTATACAGTCTACAACACAACCATAAAATCTATTGAGAACTGAGAAAGCGAACAATTATCACCTTAATCTGAAATCATGTTAAGGACTGAAACTCAGTTTAAATGTTTGAGCTATCTATATTCTATTTAGCAGAGATGTTGGCAAATCTTTGGATCTGAGTCCCAAGTCCGAGTCCATGTCTTTGATACCAAGTCCCAAGTCTGAGTCTTTGGTATCAAGTCCCGAGTCCCAAACCCCAAGTACAAGGTCCTATTAAAAACAGGTGTCCCCCCCCCCAGAAAAAAGGGAGTGGGTGACTGAGTTCCAAGTCATGAATCAAGTCTGAGTCATTGAAAAAACCCTCTGAGTTGAGTCTGAGTTAAGTTGCAGGTGTGATGTAATTCCAATTTGACAGGGAGACCTGCGACTCCAGTTCTCATCCCTGCTACAGTATTTAGGTTCTTGGATTAAATTAGTTATTGTTCACATAACTTTCTTACTTAGGAGCTGGGAGCACAGGGAATGGGAGCTAAGATAAGGCTACTGCTGCCCAGACTGTGAAATGCCATGCCATAGCAAGAAGAGTAGGATGATTCCTCTCTTGTTTGTCCACTACAAAGCAAATATCTTTTTATTCAGGAATGTTTTTGTCCACTGTGCTGGACTGCAGAAATGGGGACTTTTAACTGAAGAAAACACTCCCTTTCCTTATGTCACTTTTCTTTATCTTGGCTTATTTTTTTATTGTTTTTAATATTGTTTGGCGTTTCTGTTAGTCTGTTTTCAGTGTTTAATGCACATTTTAAAAATGCATTTCATCATTAGCTGTGTCTGGTTCCATTTTTGTGGAAAAAGTAGAAATCTAATGAAATTGCCTAATTCTTGCCATAAAGGCCTCATATTTAGCTAGTTAGCTAGTTAGCTAGCTAGTTAGTTAGTTAGTTAGTTAGTTAGTTAGTTAGTTAGTTAGTTAGTTAGTTAAATTATTTGTAGGTTGCATTTAAAAAGCCACAAGAAACAAATGAGTCGTTAAATATTTTCTGAAAACCTGTACATTGGGACCTGGCACAGCCTGCTTTGCATGTGAGGCTACTGAGGAGAAGACCTCATGGGCGCTAACTTAATTTCTCTCATAGGTAACGATAAGAGATGGGTATGAAATGAATCACAAACCAGTTCATTTCATGAGCTGTTTAGGAAAATAAGTTTTCATGAAGTACGTAAAATGAAACACCACACTTTTTCATTGTTGGCATTTTATTTAATTTCACACACACAGACCTAAAAAAGCCACCCTTCACAGGCCCTCCTCTTTCCCTCTGTTGCCACTGCCCAGCTGATGCCAATAGGCTGTCTGGGGCCTACTTCCTGCCCAGTGCTTCCCGAGAGACTTAGGGTATTGTGGGAAGTGTAGTTTTGTTGCATGTTGAGTTATTTATAGTGAACTCTTTGAGCTATGCTTTCCACAATAGCCTAACCCTCCCAGGAAGCACTGTACTGTAGCAGGAAGGAGACCCCGGACAGCCTACAGTCTTAATCAACTGGGCAATGCACCAGTAGTAGAGGAGAGGAGTAGGCCCAGAGCAAATAAGGTACGTAGGTGCTGAAGGGGGATGGATGCATGATGGGAAACACATGAAGCTACACAGAAAGCCCACCTTCATTTAGAGATGGGTCAAAACTGAATGAACCATGACCTTTTTAACAAAAAAAATCTGCATGGTTCATGGAAACCAACAAACCATGAACCATTACAAACTGCCATTGGGCCCGTTCATCCCCATTTCCAGTAGGGATACAAGAAGGATAGAGATGTAAAAATTACTTGTAAATATTCCTGTTCTTAATGAAGGATCATTGCTCCCAGAAGAGTTCTTGCCTCCAGCACACAAAATGGACAAAAAGTTCTCTTATTTTCATTGACAGTTCTGTACTCTGCGCACATCTCTGCACAAAATGAGTGCCTTTTGCCTTTGTAAAGCAAAACATACACACAGAAAATAGGAAACCCAGAAGGAATGCCTGATTGATTAAAAGATGGAAACAATTCATCAGATGCTTCTGATTTTAAAAGTCCATAAAACAAAGCAGTAGCTATTCTACTTTTGTGCAATTTGCACAGGAAACATTCCTGCAGATGCAAGAACTTTCCTCAAGACTTGCAAAACAATGTCTTTCTGTTTCACATAAAAGAAGAAACTTCTGTGCGGTCTGTTTCTCATACTTTAGAGTTTACATTCCTAGAGAAAGACCATTGCGTCCATGCCTGGAAATGCCATAGTTGAGGAGCAAGACCAGGATGAGTTGCACCAATATGATACAGATGGCCTGGGCCTCATTCCGAATACCACCATCTTAGTAAAGTATCATGTTTTATAAGCTTTCTTGAATCTAGACATGGTCCACCACCCCTGCAGAAGTTAGAGGGAGGATAAGGTAAAAACTGATCAATTAACCAACTGCTTATGTGAAGAGTTCTTTCTGGCTCCCTAATCCATTGAACATTTCCCCCTAAACCTTTATAGAAAAACAGGCCCTAAGCATATCCTGCCACACACTGGGGCAGATATTAGCTCATAAAGGCTCATGAAGGATATAGTGATAATGAGATCTTGAGCTGTTCATAACAAGATGGACTTATCCTAGTTTTACAGTCCTCCAAGACAACCTACACCTCAAGTCAGAAACTCAACTATGACAAGAACACCCATAGAATATATCACAAGTTAAAAACCAACTGCAAGGTTTGAAAGAGAGACCCTCAGAAATGGAATTATTAGACAGGGGAGAGTCATTTGGTTCCTCTGATGCTGGCAATTCAAGGGCAGACCTAGACATTGTTAGTTTCTCACATCTTTTATTATCTTGGTGTTTTTTCCCTTACTTTTACCACAGTCCCTGTTTTTATCGTTGTTACTCCTAGCAAGTTTCCATGGCCAAGCAGGAATCTGAAGCTATGTCTTCTAAGTCCTAGTTGGACGCTCTATCTACTATTCCATACTAGCTCTCTCTTGTATTTTGGTACACACACGTATACATATGCCTGTATATTGCAAAAGTGAGGAGTGCCTTGAAAATTTTTTAATTGTTGTGGGAATTTTACTGAGGAACAAGACATAAATTCCTAAAATAAATAATACTATATTAAGCAAACAGTATGGAGTAATTTGGCCTGTTGTGTAATGTGTACTATGGCGGCATCTTGCTTTTTCTTTTTCTGAGGAAAATGGTGATTAAGGAGCGAGAGCAAATAATTAGAACATTTTATAGGATTAGTTAGAATCCTATTGGCCCTTTGCATCATCTGACAATTGAGTCAGCAAAGTGCTATCAAATGTGATACAGACATTAAAATACAGCAGACAGTAGGCCAGTGGCTCCCTCTTCTGGCTATCTGTCATGATTTCAGATTGATCCATCTGTGTCTGTACATCAGAGTAACTGCCTCAGACATTATATGCATTATTGCTTAATTCAGAAATACTGTATAATTTAGTCATGGCAAAGCACAACAATTTAGGATCATAATCCAGGCAAAGCAAGCAGTTTTGAACCCATTTGGGAGAAATTCAAGGTTTACCTTGCCCATTGAAATCTGGGACTTCATCAAAATGCGTAACATTTCCTACATGTCCTACATGATTATGTATTAATTTATGATATTAAAATGATAATCTTAGCAGCACAGGCAATTCACAATAAAAATAATGCAAGGACAAAAATTTAGCCTGCAATTTTCAATAATCTAAATATAAAGGGCATCTGTAAAGCTAGGGTCTTTTCTGCTAAGTACTGGCTTTAACTTTGTTTCTCTAAAGGTTTATTCTGTATAACAAGAACATCAGGATCTACTGTACCGCAGTGTTCCAAAGCCTGTGAAGCTTTGAAGCAAAAAAAAAAAAAAAAAAAAAAAAACTTTCTTGGTGAAAGCAGCTTTGAATGAAGCTTCATCTCAGTACTACTCATTAAGCAGTAAATAATTAAAGTACCATTGAAATAGACAGGTGAAATACAAGCAGCAGTGTCAGTAACTGACTTAAAAGAGAAGAGGGGGGAAATGAATTTTAAAAAAGTAATGAAATAATTCATTTGAAGTTTTAATAAATTTCATTTGCTGCCTTGTTTAAAGATATATTAGACTTTAGGGATGGCACCTAATTATGATCCGAATGGGCACATTATTTTTTTTTTAAAACCAACTCCTTTTTAGAAGCTGTTCTTGTAGATGCCCAAACTACTTTCTAAAACTTCTCTGGGAATTTAGTATGAGAGCAATTTTCAGAGAAACAGCTGCTGTGTCCTCATGGACCTCTCCTTGCCCAGCTGGCTTTCCTTTTAAACTGTTCTCCTGCCAAGCCACCAAATCAGTTCATGAATTCAGCAGAGTTCAAAGAGCAGTTTGGAGGTTCAACAAATCAGCTTGAGAACAAAATACTTGGCAAAGAAAAAATGAAGCATTTCCTGCTCTGGATCTCAATCTACATTCCAGCCCAGGAAGAAAAGTCTAAAACCTTGAACTTCAGTGGTTGAGACAACACATATCTTTATTTGTGATTAATGAAAGAGTTTTTTGAGTTGTAATATAATGCACATATTAACATGGATGTAATGTAGTGCACATCTAATAGCATGTTAGGTAAGTTCAATCATGATTATAAGGTATCAGACTCTATTATACTTGTGATGATATGAGCAGAGCATGTGCCAAGAAGAAAGATCTGTTATACTAGAGCAATTACAGAGTGTGGTTAAATCGAGCAGTAAATGAGTGCTGATAAATTCCATGGTATAAATAGAATCATTTCCATTTATTCAATCCTCACCAGGTCTTTACAATATACATTTTTAAAGCATAACTTAAGAATAATATGATGATTATTGATTAGTGATATGCAGATAATTTAAAAAAATTAGTGTACTTTACATAATGTTACTGGCAAATTTCAAAAAAACTATTCAGTGTGGAATCAGTTTAACCTATCATTGTCGGTTTGGTATTTATAGTGATATGTTACCTTAATGTAAGACTACCTTGTCTGTACGGGTGGGAAGCAAACTCTTATGCTTCCACAAGAATGAATGGGATTATCTAGGAAGTCTTTCCATTACTCTGCTCTTTAGTTTTGGCATTTTGGATTTATGGATGTTACCCTCCAGCCATGGAATAGTAAGGACATGCACCAGTGCTAAAGACACTCTATATTAACATATTGTAGGAACTTTCAAACTGACCTTTCAAGTCAAACTCCTTAACTAATTAAAAAGATTGTTAGGCTTTAAAGCAATGGGAATGATGGAACAGCCACTGTCTTACAGTGAGGGAGAAAGTGTTCAGGTGCAATTGTCAGAAGCTAAAAAAATTTAAATAAGCTTCAAATAGAATTTAACAATTTGATCATGTCTAAAACTAGAGAGAAGTTTGTGTTGGCTTGTAATAGCTTTATAGATACCAAATAGTACTTTAATTCCAGGGAGCTTCAAATTTTAGGTTGGTTTGCCATTACTTTTTAAAATGTAAAGATTTAAATTAGAAATATATCACAGCAGCTCACAAATTATTCTATATAAAAATATTAAGTACAGTTTCTTGATTATCAGTGCATAAAGCCCTGCTTACTTTAGGTGTGGAAAGCAAGACACTGAATAACTTCTTTAGAGCTTGATACACTACCTATCATATTGTTCAAAGCATTATCTACAACAAGTGATCCTACCTTGTCTAAAATTGTGTCAAAAACTTAGCCTAGCTCACAATTTATTGGAGACATAGGTTTGAAAAAAAAATAGCAGGGAGAAGTAATATATTTCAGTAAAAATCTCTAAATCTGGCAGTGGTAACATTATCCTGGGTTTTCAACATAATGACTCCAGACAACCCCTTTCATGCCTCATTTTCCTACTCAGGAGAACAAACTGTAGAATAATTTATTCAAATATGATTTGGAAAATTGGTTTGCTTTTCTATGAAATGTGTTGCAAATACAGCAGAGAAAGTGCAGCATAAATATGTGGGCAGTTAATCTTTCTACAAATCCATAATAAAGGCAGATAAAATGAAATAATTAACATTTCTTAAAAGGTTAAGTTTAAGACAAAAAAAGCCTAAATCCTAATCTTAACTAGAGAGATGCATGATTAACTGGACAGCACATTGTTGAAAGATAGACAGGATGCCTGCTCCCTACTAAAACATGAAAGGATGTCGAAGTGAGGAAGAACAGACCCTGAGAATATCTGTCTACCAATACAGTGGACCCTCGACTTACAGACGGCTCCACTTATAGACTTTTCAAGTTACAGACTTCTCTGGCCGCAAAATGTAGGTTCAACTTGCAGCCGGAGAATCGACCTACAGACCGGAAAAAACCCAAAATGGAACAAAAACAGCTGGTTACAGATTAATCGGTTTTCAATGTATTGTAGGTCAATGGAGCCTCAACCTATAGACTTTTCGACCTGCAGCCACCATTCCAATATGGATTAATTCCGTAAGTCAACAGTCCACTGTAAGTATGGGAGGAAGTTGAGGTTAGAGAGACAAAAGGAAACACTAGTCTTTGTTGATGTTTATTTCCAAACCCCATTCTAGTAATCTGGACTGGGGAGGTGTTGACAGACAATGCTTGAAGGACACCAGGTGAACAAAACTGATGTTTCAAAAGAGCTTGTTTGTTAGCTAATCTTGCCAGCTTGCCTTTCTATGAAATCAGTGTTTTGTAGTAGTAGTAAATGTTGGGATGGACCACACATCTAATAGTCATTTTTGTTTAGCTCCCTCTCTCCCATATCAGTTATTTTCACCACCACTGGGATTGCGACTGCCTGCAGTGATCTGGTGTGGGGTTTAGGGTGAAAGCCAACAAGCAGATTGATAACCCCGCACCACGCAACAATCATTAGAAAACTTCTGCCCTAAAGTTGGGCACATGAATGTTCGGACAATGACCCCTGGCTTTTCTGATGACCTGCAAGAAATAGACGTGCACAAGACTGCTGTCATTGACATGGAACTGAATAGGCTGCAGATGGACATTATTGCCCTGGGATCTGTGAAAGAAAAAAACTTCTCATTCTTCTGGCAGGGAAAACCATTGAATGAGACCAGGGAATATGGTGTTGGGTTTGCAGTCAGAAATATTCTGCTGAGATCCATTGTTCCACCTGATGTGGAGAGTGAAAGAATCCTGTCTCTGCAACTCCACTCATCAGTGGGACTGGTCACCCTCATTAGTGCATATGCACCAATACTGTTGTCTACAACAGAAGCCAAGACAAATTCTACGGCGATTTGGCAGCTGCTATCAAAAACAATCCCCGAGATAGAGAAACACTGATCATTCTCAGAAACTTTGACGCTAGAGCTGGTGCTGATCACAATTCCTGGCCCACTTGTCTAGGCCATTTTGGCATTGGGAAGATGAATGAAAATGGCCAACGCTTGCTGGAGTTTTGCTGTTACTGTGGTCTTTGTTCAGCAACACGTTCTTTAACACAAAGCTTAAACACAGAGTTTCCTGGAGACATCCAAGATCCAAGCATTGGTATCAGCTCGACTTGATCCCCACTAGACACTCTAGCCTTCCTAGTATTACCATCACATGGAGTTATCAGGGTGCTGATTGTGATACTGATCACTCCCTGGTGTCTAGTAGAGTAAAACTGCGAACAAAGAGATTGTATCACATGAAACAGGAAGGAAGACCATGTATTGACATCAGCAAGACTCACGATCAAAGTGGAGAAATTTGCCTAAGCACTTGAGGAAACCCTTCCAGGCCTGGCTCACGCAAATGCACCTAAAACGATGGGAACATTTCAAGAACACCGTTTATAACACCGCCTTGTCCACCTTTGGCAAGAAGACCAAAAGACAGCCGATTGGTTCGAAGCCCATTCGGAGGAGTTGATGCCAGCCATTGAGGAAAAGAGGAGAACTCTAGCAGCATACAAAGCCTGTCCTAGTGAGAACAACTTGCAGGCTCTTCGAGTTGCTTGTAGCAAAGTCCAACAGGCTGCCAGGAGATGTTCTAACGATTATTGGCTTCAGCTCTGCTCTCAGATACAGATAGCAGTGAACACAGGTAACATCAAGGTAATGTATGACAGTATCAAGCAAGCTTTGGGTACAATATAGAAGAAATCTGCTCCCTTGAAGTCTGCTACAGGCGTGATCATCAAGGACTCAGCACAGCAGATGGACCGCTGGGTGCAGCACTACTCTGAGCTATATTCCAGAGAGAATGTAGTACAGTGGGGTCTCTACTTAAGAACGTCTCTACTTAAGAACAATCCAACTTAAGAACAGCTCCATTTGCTAAATTTTGTTTCTACTTGAGAACAGAAATCCAAGATAAGAACAGGAAAAAAAACCTTTCCTGCTCTTTTTTTAAGGTCATCTTAGGTTAAAAAAAATTCTCCCCCTAGTGGTAGAGTACGTATTAACCAGCTTTGCATTAGTTCCTATGGGAACTAATGCTTCAATGTACGAACGCACCTCTACATAACAAAAAAAAAAAAAACAACCAGAACGGATTAATTGGTTTTCAGTCCATTCCTATGGGAAATTTTGCTTCAACTTAAGAACGTTTCAACTTAAGAACACCATTCCAAAACGGATTAAGTTCTTAAGTAGAGGTTCCACTGTAGTTTCTATGGATGGAAAAGAGCAGATACGGATTAAATGGTTTTCAATGCATTCCTATGGGAAATGCAGATTCAACATAAGAACTTTTCAACTTGAGAACCACCTTCCAATACGGATTAAGTTCTTAAGTAGAGACCCCACTGTAACTGAAGAGGCACTAAATAACATAGAGTGCCTGCCTGTCTTGGAACAGTTGGACAGTGAACTAACTTTAGCAGAAACAAAAGCGGCCTTGGATTCCCTCGCCTCTGGCAAGGCACCTGGGAAGGTTAACATCCCTGTTGAAGTGCTGAAGTGCTGTAAAAAGATCATCACCACCGAGCTGTATGAAGTCTTTTGTCTTTGATGGAGGGAAGGTGGAATACCACAAGACATTGTCATGTTGTACAAGAACAAAGGAGACAGGGGTGACTGCAATAACTACTGTGGCATCTCTCTTCTCAGTGTTGTAGGGAAGCTGCTTGCTCGTGTTGTGCTGAAGAAGCTCCAGGTCCTTGCAGACAGAGTCTATCCAGAATCACAAGTGTGGATTTCCAGCTAATAGATCCACCACTGACATGGTATTTTCCCTCAGACAGTTGCAGAAGAAATGCAGGGAACAACAACAGCCATTCTTTGTGGCCTTCATTGATCTTACAAAGGCCTTTGATTTGGTTAGCAGGGATGGCCTTTTTAAAATACTTCCCAAGTCCACCTTGACTCCTTAACATCATCAGGTCATTTCATGAAGAAATGAAAGGCAATGTAGTTTTTGATGGCTCAGCATCAGATCCCTTTGACATCTGAAGCAGAGTGAAACAAGGCTGTGTTCTCACGTCGATCCTGTTTGGGATAATTTTTGTTGTCATGCTGAAGCACGCCTTTGGAACTGCAACAGAAATCTATCTCTGGACTAGATCAGATGGAAAGCTCTTTAATCTCTCTAGATTGAGAGTGAAGATCAAAGTGTAGCTGAAATGTATGTGGGACTTCCTGTTCGCTGATGATGCAGCTGTTGTTGCCCATTCTTCCTCCCATAGCAATTACAAAGAGTAGTTGGAGTGGGGGGGGGAAGGAGAGCTGGGGCTGTTTGAAAAATCATGAGTGTAGGAACGAGAAGAGTAGCTAAATGTGCTAAGAGGGCTATCCTACTGGTCTTTACCAGATTTCCAAATTCCATCAAATTTTGGTATGTTTGTTCCCTTGAAGTAAACCCATAACATGATTCTCTCATCAATCATGGGAAAACTAAGATTCCCAGAAACAGTTATACTTCTGTCATATACAGCACTCTGCCACTTAATTACTGACTTAAGGTTTTCTAGACTCTTGACTATATTTTTGAAACAATGACTAGAATCCTGTTCGTAGCGTAAGCCCAACTGCAACTTTTCATCCATTCCATCCTGGTAAAGAAAGCACCACTGCGTGCTCCCAAGAATTTCAGTAGGGATTTTTTTCCCAGTGAAGAAGAGATGGAAAATTACAATTTAGTTTACACTGTGAAAAGTATTTCAGCTTATGTAAGTAACTAACACAAGTAATTAGCAGAATGTAAACAAGCCATATGTAACTTACCTTGCTCTTCATAAACAAGGCCCATATTTGAATGTGCTTCAGCTTCTTTCTTCCCACCATCAATTTTAACTAGTTGAGCGGTTTTGTAGCACTGTTCATAGAAGTAATTCCTTAACCATTTATCTTCAGGCTTGTTGAAGCAATAGGCCAAATTCAGTTGGTTAGAATATACCTCTTCATAGAATTCTTCAATGAAAAGAAATTGATTAGAGGTAATAAAATATATTTTATTGTGTTTAGTTATAACTTTCATAATATAAAAACACAGGTCAAATACATGTTTTGGGGGTACTATTTATATATACATAAGCTATCTAATTATACACACCAATGTATACACAAACATATACATGTAAATATTTACTGACACAACACAGACTCATGGACCTAGGCAGATTCTATTTAATTTAGGCGTCAGCAATACTGGAGAGCTGGGGGAGGGGGGATTTTGTTTACCTATTTGACTCATTCATTTTGATAAAAATGCTTATTCTTCTATTTTTAAAATATAACAAGGCACACATGGTCTGTGTACCTTTGTTTAAAGAAGGATCACATTTCCTGGAACATGATTATTCACATTTTAACACAATGTGGGGAGGAGGATGTCTGGAAGGCCAATGGAGGCATATTGTCCAACTGGATCTGTCCTATCATGAACAGTCATATTCAACATCCTTCCTGCTCACATCTCATTCTTTTGCATCATTCACACAGCAAGTTGTAACAAGCATGCATCAGTGACAGTGCTGACTCCCCGTTCTCTGCATCTTCTTCACCAATAACTGCATTTGGTACTGCATTTAGTGTGGGAGCAAGCAAAAGAGTCAGCAGAAATTTGTTCAAACATTACTACTTGTACTCCCCCATTTCAATTTATGTTAAGCAACAAAGCATCACATGCAGCAGAGCTAATGAGGACCAGTTCTGACATAATTACTGTACATCATCATCATCATCTTAGAACTGCAGAGCTAGAAGTGACTCTACGCACCATAGAGTCCAGCCTCTGTCAGGAGGGGCACAGTGGGAAATTGAACTCCCAACCTCTGGCTCCACAGTTAGATACCTAACCCAACACGTAACTTTAAGGTATGCATACAGATGTTTATAAGAATACAGCCATATGTTAAGGCTGGATCAGATGAATTGCATTTCTCCATTTAAACCAGAAAATAGTTGGGTGGAATCTTTAGGCTGCACTCAAAAAACACCTCAATAGCTTGATCTGAAACTTTACTGCATGGAAAGGTGAGTTTGGGGATGGTCCATGATGATATTTTAAATGTCAGAAATGACCATCAGCAGTATTACCTGATAGCAGTCCATAGACATTTTATTGGCCAATCTTGCCACTCATGCCGCATATGTCAAGAAATAGTTTGTTGTATCAGGTAAGATTAAATGCTCTTTATCCTGCCAATAGCGTAAAGTACTTGTAGTTTTTACTAAAAAATAATTAAATTCATCCTATTTTGTCTAATGAAGCTCATCAGAAAGTTCTCTGAGAGTAAACTCAGTAGCATTCTCTAAATGTATAGAATGTGAAGGGTTGTGGCTGTTTAACCAAAAAGGGGATAGCATGCAGGACATTTTAGCTGGAATCTTGTTAATCAAGGTGTAACATAACATTAGGTCATTGTAAAGTTTCCGGAGATTCTGCCCTGGCAACAGGAACTGCAGAAGGTGATTCTGCAATCAGTTGCATTGTTCTTGTTTTGACCAATATTGTTATACGCCCATGTAGCTACCCTGTTTCCCTGAAAATAAGACCTAACCTGAAAATAAGCCCTAGTATGATTTTTCAGGATGCTCATAATATAAGCCCCACCCCCAAAATAAGTCCCAGTTAAGGGAAACCCTGCCCTCCACCATTGTGCAGCAACCAGAAGAAGATGACATGGCTATATTTGAATAAATGTAGAATGTTGTACATGAAAAAATTAAAAATCCCCTGAAAATAAGCCCTAATGTGTTTTTTGGAGCAAAAAATAATATAAGACCCTGTTTTATTTTCAGGGAAATAGGGTACTGAACAGGATTCCAGCTAGAGTCTGTCAAATGCCATGTGGCAGATACCATGGAAGGAAGATTATATATATATTTTTTGAGGGGTGAGATATGCAGTTTTATCTATGCTGTATTGTGCGCAGAGTGCCAGCCTAAGGCTCAGGAGTTCAAATTCCTGCTTGGCTATAGAAATGCACTGGAGAGCAGAAATAGTAAACCACTCCTTGCACATACGACATATTTCAAAGACTCATCAGAGTTGCCAAAAGCTCGAAGCAGCATGGCATCCCATAATAACTACTGCAGGGGTGAGGAACCTTTTTCAGCCTAAGAAACAAACTGGATGTGGGCATGCTCAATGGGTGCTGAATGGCAGAAGAAGGCAAGGCTTCAAACTGCAGACTAACATCTGATGTCCAGCATCAGAAGATAACAGCTACTCTGATAATTTATTGTTAACAATACTCTGTTGGACCAGCTGTTCCCCACTTGGTTGCATCTTTCCCTTGGCATAGAGGATTCAATTCTCACATGATCTTTAACTTGAAGAATGGACTGGCAATAGATTGGTCATTTTTGCCTTCACAGAGGTCATCTCTTCAGCTTGGCTATTTGGAAGAGGAAGCCCTGGGTTTATTTCTCTAAAAGTGTTTTGAGAACTCTAAAAAGATGGCATGCTCATGTTGTCTTCCTGAGCTGCGTTGCACGAGTCAAAGCCAACAGCAAATGTGGTTGTGGCCTTTTTTTTTCAAATGTACAGACATCCTGATAGTTAAGATATAAGATCCAATGGTGTCTCCACACTTCAGAAAGAATTAAGACACATGTATTGAAGCATAATTTTTAAATATTATATGTGTTCCATTCAAATTTGTATGACCAATTCTTCAAGTTATTAAGAAGTCTCTCCCATCTACTGCAGCTGTGGGAGTGCCACTAAAGCTATAAACCTGTTAAATAGCATCATAAAGTACATCACATGTAAACAGATAAAGGAAAAGAAATAAAATAATGAACAATTGCTATCTGGAAGAAAAATAACACCTACAGATAGAATAGATTTAACCTCTCTTTGCTACAGAATCTCAAAGGGTAGAATTCAGTAAAATTATGCAAATAACGGGAGGTAAGTACTCTACAATTCTCTAAAAAGTGAAGTGACCCGAGGCTGACTACTGTTACTGTCACAGTCTTGATTGAATGAGTTTTAATGTGACCCTCAAATGTCTATTCTTTCAGTGAATAAGATTCAAGAGTGTCTAAAGACAACCATTTCAGTATAATCATGCGGGACACGAACGGCCAAATCTGCCAGAATCGCAGGAATGAAGTAAAACAGTTTGAAGACACTCCTTTTTTAGAGTGTCTCCTTGCATTTTAAGAACCTAGATAACTTTGGAAATAACTCTCAGAAAAACTAAAATGTATAACTTTCATAGATCACTGCCCACACTGTATTTCAAGATGCTTTGGACTCAAAACATTTTTCTCTACCACATTAAGCTCTCGGCATTGGTTAAATGCTGAAATACATGTTCTCCTGCTCATGCACATGCAGTCATTTCAACTACCCACCATGCAGTCATTTCAACTATCCACCATAATGTTTGACTTTGAAGCAATAAATTTAAAATAAAAAATAAAAAATTAACTAGTTTAAAACCTGAGTAAAAAGCAGAGTTTGGCTTTAGTTCAATTGAAATTGCCCTCATGCTTCTTTGTACAGAAAATCCATATTTTGTACAGACTAAGGTGATGAACACAGAAGACAGAAGACAGAACACACACATACACACACAAATAATATCTTACTTCATATGGTAATCATGACCATCACACTGTTTGGCAATTCCTTCAGAATCTGCTATCTGCTATCTGATTCAGTTGACAGAGGACAATAGAAGTACAAAAACCTGTCTTTCCAGTACAACAGGAAAGACTGAGAAGAAGAAAAAACTGTACAGGACATCAAACTCACTTAAAACAATATCAAAAGTTGTGCAAAGGATCTTCCTCAAGTATTGCTTCCAGTTATGTTGCATCCCCAAAAAAGGCAGAAGTGGAGACTATCTCACTCCTGTACAGACACACAGTGTTTCAGCAGTGAGTCTCGGCTTTGAAAATGAAAAATCACAAAGCATGAAACATTGTTTGAATATTCTTGACACTGGTACCTCAAGAATACCATTTACCAGCTTCACCTGATTAATTAGCTACAACATGTCTTGGACAAGAACAGCCTGGCCATGATAACACGTGCAGGCCAGTTTCAGACTCAGACGATGTAGTCCCACCACCATTTTAACTTTGTAAAAACCAGTCCTATGTTTTATGATTGCTAAACACAATGAGTACATGGCTATAAACTCTACTGCAAGGCATGATACTGAGATATTCAGACCGGATAAACATTAACATATGCTAAATGTAATAAGATATAAACTCTTCACTCAGAATCATGCCAGGCTTTTCTTACATCTGCAGTTTTGTATTTTTCCACACTATCTAAATGACCTCCAATCCTCACTCTTATACCTGACTGGACTAGAAAACAACTTAAGGAAACTCAGATGTATCTCCTCTAGAGGGAATCTGGTTCCATGCTACATTCAACCTTATATGCAGCCTCATGTTTAAACCTTCTTTTTCACTTGCATACCAGGATAAATCCTTGATTAGATTGCTATCCTTCCAAAATAGCAAATCAAGCTGTTTTTTGCCCAGCACAATACACAGCCGCTTCCTCCTTATTTGTCAAATGCTGTTGATGTATTTTCTGTAGCATTTTCTCAGAATCCCATATAACCTATTAATCTCTATTTATGACAGCAACCCCTCACCAGTTACAGTACAAGTTATTTCCACTTAAGTTAATATGCTTAAGCATGTGTGACTTGATGCAGAACTGCAGCTAAAAAGATATTTATTGATATATACTGATATAGTCTTTACCAAGCCATCTCAACAGACACAGTCCCTTTTGGAATACAAATGGAAAACAACTTTATCTAACTTACTTGACCCCGGATTTGTAGGAAAGTGCATAGGAAATAGTACTGCTTTAAAAGCGATCTAAAATTTAGGAAAAATATGCCATAAAACAGTTATATGTCATAAAACAGCTATAAATTAATACAACCCACGTGTAAGAAATAAATAGAAAGTGGTATCTGAAATGTTAGTTATGATGAGTAAAAAATATCTTAAAAGGATCTTGTTGACATCATTATATAAACACTAAAAACTCTCGTTTTGTCACTCTGGTGTTTCATTCTAACTTTCAAGTCTCATCATTAATTGATCCATCATTTCCCCCATAGACACAGTTTAGTTGACTAAAGGTAAAATGTATTCAGTTGCAGTAATTTCTCAAAACCATATATGAAACAATCTAGAATCTTCCCTGAGGCACACGATGCAGCTGTGTTACCCAGAATTCCCCTCTTTACCTGATCGCTGGGCTGCCTCAGCCCTGGTCAGGAAGTAGTGAAGTTGATCCAGTTTATCAGGCTGCTCCCCCAGAGACTTCTCCAGCCATATGGCTGACCCAGGCCCCGAAGCCTCCCTGAAGGCATTCCACTTCTCTATCAGAGAAAAGAGCTCTGCGAAAGACTTGTGATACCCTTGTCGCAGCATGTCTATGCAGATATTCTTCATGTATGAACTCCGGTAACTAGGAAATTAAAAAGCCTGATTTTAATCCTTTAAATGCTCTCCTGCTGAAAAGGATCAAGATACACAACAACAACAATATATACCAAAATAGAAAACTGAATAAGCCGTGACAAGTGTTCTTTTCATGATTTTTTTCTTGTTAAATACCACTGAATCTTCAAAAGAGAAGAGGAAAAAAAAACACAGTAGGTGTTTAATGCCATTTCTACTAGAACTGCATTATAAATATAACAGGGTTTCGCAATTGAAACCAGCCAGAAAGGTCAATTGAGTTAACCTACACACACAAAAAAGAAAAGAAAAAAACCTACCAAAATGTTCTGGCATTTGTTCACTGCAAGATAAGCTCATAGATTTGCTTAAAACAGTGAGCAGTGGGAAAAGCTAAGTATATACAGCATGTCATAACAATGTATATGTTAAATAGTTTTGCTGGAGGTTATGGAGGCTTAGTTTAAAATGCCTGGCACAGTATTTATTTCAATAGGCTCTGTACATACTGTTTGCTTGTGTTCAATAACTGTCTTCAGCTGGGACTAATTTAGTAATACAGAAGTTTCAAAATTTCAACCTAATTTTTAAACCAGGCGACATACACATTTTCCATTATACCTCTATGGATTTCCAAGTTATTCCACTAATAATCAGGGATTGGATATATGCATTAAAAGGTTCTATAATTAAATACCATCTAGATGTAGCACATTTGTTAAACCTTAATTTAAAGAAATACTGTACTGTACTCCAGACACTCTTTCAAATGGCATGTAGCAGTCTTAGAGCTTACTGAAGGCAGCGCATGAACACAAGGAGACTTGTTATGATATTGGCAGAGGGAAACAGACAGCTTCAGCTGGTGGAATTCCAACAAAACTGAAAATGCTCATGACCGGTAATTCTTCACAATGATTTCATCATGAAAAAAAATTATTTGATAGACCAGATACCAACTATCAAACCAAACGTATTTTTACATTCCACAAAGCAAAAGAAAAAACATTTCTTTTTGTATTACCTCCTGTTATTATTTTTAAGCCAGACCTACAAGATACATGATCAGTTTAGAACAGGGGTTTGGAAACTTTTCAGTGTGAGAGCCACATTATATATTTTACACATTTTCGAGGGCCAAAGGAGGGAACTGGATCCCTCTTCCCTCCTCTTCCTTTGCTTGGGCTGGATAAAAAGGCAAGGCGGGCCAGATGTGACTCACAGGCCATAGTTTGGAGACCCTTGGTTTAGAGTACAGTACTACCACAGTCAGAACTTTGTAAAAGAATTATATCATCTAACTTCTTTCAAATAAGTCAGAAGCAGCAAGAGATGGCCACTCCAGCAGCCTACATGAAAAGGAAGTGTTTTGTTAAGAACTTGCTCTGCTCTTGTGTTTTCCAGCAGACATTTCTGGGCTGGGGTTATTTCCTCTGAAAATTGTTCTGATCTACTAAAAAAAGAAAAAAGAAAAGAAAACCCAGAATAGCAGTTGAAACATACAGTCATGGCTAAAAATATTGGCACCCTTGCAATTCTGTCAGAAAATGCAACCCTTCTCTCAGAAAATTATTGCAGTTGCAAATGTTATGGTACTCATGTGTTCATTTGTTTGGTTTGCATTGGAACAACACACAAAAAAACCAGAAGAAAAGTCAAGTCTGATACAATCCCACACAGAAACCCAAAAATGCACTGGCCAAAACTATTGGCACCCTTCCAAATTGCAAGAAATAATTGCTTGTCAAGCATGTGATGCTCCTTTAATTTGTATTGAGACACACCTGTGTAACACATAGTAATCACACTTGCAACCAGTTAAAATGGAGAAAAGTTTATTCAACCTTTGTGTTGTATGTGATACTCAGCATGGAGAAAAGAATGAAGTGTAAAGAGTTGTCTCTATGGATTTGAGAGAAACAATTGTGGAAAAACATCAACAATCTCAAGGCTACAAGTCAATCTCCAGAGATCTTAATGTTCCTGTGTCCACTATGTGCAATATCATCAAGAGGTTTACAGCCCATGGCACTGGACCTGGACAGAAGAGCAAAATTACTGAAAAATTACAACGAAGGGTTGTTCAAATGGTGGATACAGAACCCAGATTAACTTCCCAACAAATTCAAGCTGATCTGCAGACACAAGATACAACAATGTCAGCTCGCACTATCTGTCGCCATCTGAATGAAAAGGGACACTATGGTAGGAGACCCAGGAGGACACCACTGCTGACACAAAGGCTTTAAAAAGCAAGACTGGAGTCTGCCAAAACTTATGTGGCAAAACCACAATCCTTCTGAGAGAACGCACTGTGGACAGATGAGACAAAAATAGAGCTTTTTGGTCACGGACATCATGGCACTGTTTAGAGAAAAAGAAATGAGGCATTCAAAGCACAGTTCCTACAGTCATACATGGTAGAGATTGAAAGATGATTTGGGGTTGCTTTGCTGCTTCTGGCACTGGATGACTTGACTGTGGTGAATGGTATCATGAAATAAGGTTACTTACCTGTAACCATACTTCTTCAAGTGGTCCTCTGTGCATGCATACATATGGGTCTTGTCTGCACCTGCGCTGATGATCTCAGAAGATTCTAGAGCTAAAAGTAACAATTTTATGGTGTGATGTCCCATGAGGCACATTCTCCACACATCTACCATTCCCCTCAGTTCCTAAAATAAATCCACCGAGCAAAGGTATAGAATTATTAAGGCCTCGTGACGGACAGAGAGGAGGATGGGTAGGTAGCGTGAATTCACAGAGGACCACTCGAAGAACTATGGTTACAGGTAAGTAACCTTCTTTTCTTCATCGTGGCCTCTGTGAATGCACACGTATGGAAGACTAGCATGCTTCACTTACCGGCAGGTGGGACATCACGGTAGAAAGGAAGCTAAGACAGCTCTGCCAAAACCAGCATCAGTGCGCGCTCTGACATCTAGCTGGTAGTGCTTGACAAAGGTCGATGGAATGGACCAAGTTGAAGCATGGCAGATATCTGGAATATCTGTCCCTCTTTGGAAGGCAAGTGAGGTATAAAGTACTCTGGCTGAATGAGCCTTAAGCTGGTCTGGTGGTGGTTTTCCTGACAGCTGGTGAGCAAGGGATATGGTCTGCACTATCCATCTGGAGACAGATTGTGAAGATGCTGGGCTTCCCTTGTTAGGACCATGGAAACAGATAACTAGCCTGTTGGTGGTCCAGAAATCCTTATTTCTGTTCAAATAGATTGCTAAGGAACATCGAACATCGATCTTATGGAGCATGTGCTCTAGGGGAGATGAAGGAGATTTGAAGAAGGAGGGTAGAATGATTGGTTGGTTTCTATGGAAATCAGTTAGAATCTTTGGGAGGAAAGAGACATCAAAGTACAGAGTCACCTTGTCAGGATGAAATTGGATGAAAGGAGGGTCCGACCTGAGAGCAGCAAGCTCACTGGCTCTCTTAGCCAAAGTGACAGCTACCAAAAATGCTGTTTTGAAGGTAAGTAGTTTGAGGTCGGATGTGGCCATGGGTTCGAATGGAGGGCGCATAAGCACATTAAGAACGATTTGCAGTGACCATTGAGGGGTAATACGTTGAGGTGGGGGGTGGGTGTTGTTAAGTCCTTTAAGAAACTTTTTCACAGCTGGGTGAGAAAAAAGTCTTGCAGAAGAGGAGTCATCAGGTTGGTGTGCAACAATCGCTGCAACGTAAACTCTGAAAGTTGGGAGAGATAAGCCCAAATTAAAGAAATTAAGAAGGTAAGTGAGTAAGGTTTTGATGGAGACAGGTATGGCAAGTAAGTTGTCGTCTGTCGTGTATTTAAGGAAGAATTTCCACTTGTTTTCGTACAGGAGTCTCATGGACGGCTTTTAAGCTTGATCTAAGACTGATCGGTCAGGAGTATCCTCCAAGCTGTCAAGTAAAGGGATGATAGGTCTGGGTGGTAGACCATCCCACCGTCCAAAGTCAGAAGATCGGGGAGCAGAGGGAGTCGAAGTATGTCTGTCGAGATCGATCACAGGTAAGGGAACCAGGGGGCTATCAAGATTGCATCAGAATGAAAGTGATGGATTCGAATCACTGTTTGTTTTATTAGTGGAATCGGGGGAAAGAGATAAAGAGGTCCCCTTGACCAATTGACCATGAAAGCATCTCCTATGGAACCGGCATCTGTTCCAGCTCGAGTGCAGTAAGTTATGCATTTTGTGTTCGATCTCGAGGCAAACACATTGACATCTGGTGTTCCCCAGCGGCGGCAGAGGAGGTGGAAGACCAAAGTCTTGAGGGACCACTCGTGTGATCTCGATGTGAGGTGACTCAGATGGTTCGCTAGGTAGTTCTCCTCTGTGGAGATGTGTACTATTGGGAATATATGGTGCTGGTAGCACCATTTCTAGAGGTCGACTGTCAGGTAGAGGAGGGAGGAGGAGTGGGTGCCACCCTGTTTGTTGACATAAAAGAGGGCAGTGGTGTTGTCCGTTGCCAGTTGGACTACACGGCCTCGAATAAGTGGTAGGAAAGCATGGAAGGCTTTTATGATTGCCATGAGTTCCAGGTGATGTATGTGTAATGTCAATTCCCATCTCATGCAGAGTCCATGAACCCTGTATTGCAGGCAATGAGCACCCAATCCAGAGGGACTGGCGTCCGTAGTGTTTTGTACAGTCAGTTGAAGAGGACGGAACGGACAGCCAACAAGAAGATTGGACATTGTGGTCCACCAGGTGAGTTGATACAAGAGTTCTGGTGTTACTTGCAGTCGTTTCGATTGGTTGTCTGTTTGCAGATCGAATTGTGTGAGGATCCACACTTGAAGGGATCTGAGCTTGAGTCTTGCATGTTGGGTGACTGAAGTTGTCGAGGACATGAGTGCCAGTAGATGTTGGGTGTGCCGAGCTGTGATCAAAGCTCAAAGTCGAAACAAAGCTATGGCATGCTTAAGTTTCAGGATTCTTTATTGTGGAATGAATGCTCTGGCTTGTATGGAATTGATTCAGGCTCTGATGAAGGTAGTTACAGTACGTATTTGGGATGGTTCCAAATGCGATTTGGAATGCTTTTGAAGAGTGTGTAGGGTAATGCGGGTGGCTCTTATGGCGTTGAGACAAGAGTGTGCTACAGTGAGCCAATCGTCAATCTAAGGGTAGATGTGGATACCCTGGAGGCGGAGGAAAGCCGCAACCGGTGCCATGCACTTTGTAAAGGGGCCATTGAGAGTCCAAATGGGAGGGAGCAGAATTGGTAAGCTGAGTTGTTGATGTGGAAACGGAGGTACTTATGGTGGGCTGGATGGATAGATATGTGAAAATAGGCGTCCTTGAGGTCGATCAGGATGAACCAGTCTCCCTGTGAAAGAAGGGAAATAATGGTGTCACGTGTGAGCATTCAAAACTTTTGAGGTCTGATATAGGTATTAAGATCCCTTAGATCAAGGATTGGACAGAAACCTCCATCTTTTTTCAGTACTGTGAAATATTTGAGCTAGAAACCATAAGGGGGGTCATTAACTGGAACCGACATAATGGCTTGCTTGTTAAGTGGAAATTTCTTCTTGAAGGGCGTCAGAGTACGGAGTAAACTTAAGAATGCCCAAAGGAGGAACGGATTCAAACTCAATACGATAACCTGATGAAATAATATTAAGAACCCACTTGTCGTTTGTGATGTGTTTCCAGAATGGAAGAAAAGGTCGCAATCTTGGAAAAACTGGACCATAGAGATTTAGAGGAACATGAATAGGGGTATCAATAGCCTTCCCTTGTGCCTTTGGTAGAGATTGGTGTTGTTGTTGTTGGTTTCAAACACGGGCAGTTGATGTCGATGGTCCTGGTGTCAAGATAGGTCTATCGGATTGTTAGTGCCGAAAAGGTCGGTATGATTGATATCACTGGAATGGTTGGAAAGGTTATTGATAATATTGGGAGGTTCTATATTGTGGCTTGTAGGAATGAAAGGATGATTAGTTCATATAAGTCTTAGCTGTTTTATGAATTTTATGAAGATTCTCGATGGTGTCATCTGTTTTTTGGTTGAGGAGTCCGATGCCATCAAAAAGAAGCTCCTCGTTTCTGTGTTTGCCATTGTCACTGAGAGATGTAGACCTGAGCCAAGTGTGTCTACGAATGGCTATAGAAGACGCTAGGGATTTAGAAGCGGCTTCAGCAGCATGCTGGGCAGCGATTTTCTGTTGCTTTGCCAGGAAAGTGGCTTCCACATGGACATTCATGAGGTCTGTTCTGATGGATTCTGGGGCAGACTCAAGGATGGACAGGATTTTTGCCCATATATGTCATTGGTAGGCGCCCATCGCTGCCTGGTAGTTAGCTGTTCTGAGCAAAAAAGACTGTAAGGAATAAATTCTTATAGCCATGACACCAAGTTTTCTCTCCTCTTTGTTAGTTGGTGAGATCGATGATTTACCTCTCGATTTGGGCAAATTGAATTCAACTATGATGGAGTTCGTGGCAGGATGTTTGGCTAGGAATTCCATGTCAGGACCATGGGTTCTGTACATGTTGTCTTTACGTCTAGACATTCATAAATTTGAAGGTGGTGTATCCCAGGCATCTTGAATTATTTGCATCATGGCAGGTATAAAAGTCAGGCTTAGAGACTGTGATTTCTCATTATGGATGTCATCGAAAATTATTTCTGCTTCAGGGGAAGAAGGTTTTTCTGAAGTTTGAGTGCAGAAGCCATGCGAGAGACCAAATTGGAATATGAAGTAAAGTCCTTTGATGGAGAGGACAGGTGTGTGTCAATAGGATTAGATTCAGGAGTAGATATTGGCAGGAGATTCCGGTGATGATTCTGCATCAGTGTCCTGATCGGAGGCCGATGGAGTAGGTGAAGAGTCATCATCTTAGCAGGAAGTCGTTTGAGATGTATGTATTTTAGATGGTACAGGTTGAGATACCGAAGTTGGTGTAACGTGCCGATCCTTTAAAGAATGTTTAGGTTGCTTCATTGGCTGGACACTTGCGGAGTGAGAATGGCGTTTCTTCGATGTCGAGAGTGATGTTGATGTCGAAGGGAGTTCCGTAGGCTTCGATGTCAGTGTCGAAGGTGGAGCCTGTGAGCAGTGTGGTGGAGATTCATGACAGGATTGTTTTGCTGGGGTCGTTTGAGAGAAACCATGGTATGCTTCCATTTGAAATTGATTAGCAAAAAGAAAGAAATTGCCCATGCCAAGTTGTTGGAAGGCAAGCTGTTGGTAGGCTGGGAAGAATGGGCATTGGTAACATTGACCAAATTGAGATATTGGAACGGGTGGCTCAACATGTTTCCTCTTTTCCTTACGTTTCCCTGGAGATCGAGGAGGAGTTTCAATTCAGATGGCTCGGTGTCAAAAGCCCGCCCTGAAATTGGGCTCGAATGGGCAGTGGCCGGACTGGATGGAAACTCAGTCCCGATGTGGCCAGTGGAGGGAGAGAAGCTACCAGGCAAGGCTGGAGCTTGTGCTGAAGGAATATGCACCTCATCCTGTTCCACTAAAGAACCTGGAGCCTCCATAGAAGATTTTTCCAAAATTGGAGAGGGTGGATGTTTTCCAGGTGGATCCAGGCGAACAGATTTAACTTTTTTAGACTTCTTGGTAACAGGTTTTTCTTTCTTAGATTGTTTGTGCTCCTTCATGGCTTTAGATTTGGAAGCCCTAGGCATATTGGAGCCTTCCTTGGAGTGGGGCGAAGGAGTAGAATGGCCCTAGGGGTGGCGGATGAAGTTTGCTGCGACAGAGCTGCTTCTGAATGCGAAGCCTCACCAGGAGCCACAGTAGCAGGGTTCATGGCTGCTTCCCAAAGGTGAGATCTTAATCTTTGGAGCCTGTGTTTCAGCGCAGGTTTGGTAAAACTTTTACAAGCTCCGCAGGACTGGGTTTGATGTTCCTCACCCAAACAGAATAAACACTTATCGTGGCCGTCAGTAGATGGAATTTTACTACTGCAGCCGACAAAGTGCTTGAAAAGACTTGAAGAGGCCATAAAGGGCGGGAAGGAAGGAAAAGGACGGTTGAAAGTCCCAGGAAAGAGAAGGAAGGGGGGAAATCTGGAGAATTGTAGGGGGGATCGAAGAGGAAATAACTCATGGGAGATCAGAACAGGAAAGGATCGATGAGTAGATAATTGAAAGAGGTAATTGCTTATTAGCAGCAGAAAAAAGGCCAAAATATCGCTCTCTTTCTTCCGTAGAACCTTTCAGCACAGTGGAAAAAAGAAACTGAGGGGAACAGTAGGTGGGAGGAGCACCTAGACCCGCCTAGAGTATTCTTAATTGACTAGATAGGCGGGATATAAATAAAATAAAATAAAATAAAATAAAATAAAATAAAATTTAAATAAATAAATAAATAAATAAATAAATAAATAAATAAATAAATAAATAAATAAATAAATAAATAAATAAATAAATAAATAAATAAATAAATAAATGTGTCTCATGGGAAATTACACCATAAAATTGTTACTTTTAGCTATAGAATCTTCCGAGATCGTCAGCACAGGCGCAGACAAGACCCATATGTGTGCATTTACGGAGGCCACTATGAAGAACTGAGGATTACCAAAGAATTTGGGGGCACAACCTAGTGGCCAGTGTCAGAAAGCTGTGTCTCCACCAGAGGTCATGGGTTTTCTCGCAAGACAATGACCCGAAACACATTTCAAAAAGCCCTCAGAAATGGTTATAAATAAAGCGCCGGAGAGTTCTGAAATGGCCAGCTATGAGTCCTGATCTGAATTCCATAGATTCTCAAAACAGTGGTTGGGAGAAGGCATCCTTCAAATCTGAAGGTCCTGCAGCGGTTTGCAAAAGAAGAGTAGTCCAAAATTCCAGTAGAGAGGTGTAAGAAACTCATCCATGGTTACAGAAATGCATTGATTTCAGTTGTTTTTTCCAAAGGGGGTGCAACTAAATATTAAGTTAAGGGTGCCAATAATTTTGGCCGGTGCATTTTGGGGTTTCTTTGTGGGGTTGTATCAGATTTGACCTTTCTTCTCTGGTTTTTTGTGTGTGTGTTGTTCCAACACAAAACAAAGAAATGAACATGTGAGTACCCCAACATTTGCAACTGCAACAATTTTCTGACAGAATTGCAAGAGTGCCAATATTTTAGGCCATGACTATATGAAGAATGGAGGAGGATTGTGAACATCTCTGCTCATCAAGCACCACTTGCATCTGTCACTGGCAGGAAGTATAAGAAACAACAGTACTTGAAGCTATGCAAAGAAGGGTAGGCATGTTCGTCTGTTGCCTTGGGTGCCAAGATGAGGAGGCACGGAGATAAGCTTGCTCGCTCTGTTTGTTTATTTACAGCCTGCCAAAGGCAGGTATGCATAGTAATTATCTCCCAACATACTATTCCAAAGATATGTGGGTCGACTGGGAATAAATAACAAAAATGAATTTCTAGCAACACTGTACTTCCACCAAATTAGCTTTAAAGTTTGTTTTTTCTGCTCCTCTTTACTTTCACTTAACATTATCAAATAATATAATCACTACAATCACTACTAAAGGTAAAGGTTCCCCTTGACAATTTTTGTCCAGTCGTGTTCGACTCTAGGGGGCGGTGCTCATCCCCGTTTCCAAGCCATAGAGCCAGCGTTTGTCCGAAGACAATCTTCCGTGGTCATATGGCCAGTACGACTTAGACACGGAACGCTGTTACCTTCCCACCGAAGTGGTCCCTATTTATCTACTTGCATTTGCATGCTTTCGAACCGCTAGGTTGGCGGGAGCTGGGACAAGCGACGGGCGCTCACTCCGTCGCGTGGATTCGATCTTACGACTGCTTGGTCTTCTGACCCTGCAGCACAGGCTTCTGCGGTTTAGCCCGCAGCGCCACCACGTCCCTGCTACACTACAAATAATTGTAAACATTAAAACCACAAACAGGTGACATTATGAAAATGATAGGGTGTATGTGCTGGTGGGAACCATTTACCATAGTGCCAGCTTGTGTGAAGGTTCCCCTCTTGTAAAATAACGGCTAAGGAGATACTGTCTGAGACAGGGTGAGATCAGAGTAAAGTTGTGGAACACCTACATTCTCAGCCTTAAATTGGCTATAGAGTTTGTGTGGCAGATTGGCAACAATGTGGATTAAATAAATTCAACACACTGGAGACAGCATACTGTGAGAGCTGAAGCAAAACAAAACTAACTGGGCTAGAGTGCTAGGTAACTAAGGGTCTTGCTCCACCACTGGTTTACAGCCTTCTGAAGAATGAATACTTTTTCATGGTGGAGTTTGCCCCAGACCTAGATCAGCAGTCATATGAAAAGGTCATACTGTACTCTGCTTCTGCATCATAAACTCTAGCAGAGTTTCTAACTCTCCTGCTGCTTTCACAACTGGCCTAGCAATGAAAGTGGAATTCAAGAAGCTGAGGGAGTTTCTGCAGCAGAGTCTTTGATGTCTGGAGCAAGGGAGTGAGAAAAGCAAGAAGTTCTTCATCTTTGCAAGTGAAATTTGCAAGAAGAGTTTCCTCAATGGTTGTTTCTCAAGATGGATTAGGAAGAGAATATGACTATTTGGGGGAGGAGACATTTTAGGGACTCCCCCCCTTTTTTTTTGAAGAGGCAATGTCTAGGTTTTGAGTCACAGAACACTGGTTGATTGCTTAAAAAACAGAAGGTAGAGACCATGGCTTTATAATTAGAAAAAATATAGGTGATAGCACAGCCAAAGAAGAAGATTGCAAAAACTTAAAGTAAAATGAAAAGGAGAAAGTATATAATGCAGCAATTAACTTTATTTATTTTATTTATATCCCACCCATTTAGACCAAAGTCTACTCTGGGCGGCTAACAACAATATTAAAATAAAATAAAACAACAATATTAATACACTAGAGGATGGTGAAATAAGTTAGGTATTGACAGGAGGGAAGGCCTGTTTGAAGAGCCTTCTTGTTCTTTCTCTTTGGGCCTCCCTTGGGGTTAGGCTCCTCAGCTGCCTCTCCTGGCTAGAGCGAGTGATACTGGTAGATCTAGGTGGGAGAAGGCATTCCGCCAGATATTGAGGCCCTAAACCGTTTAGGACTTTATATGTCATCATTAATACTTTGAAATCAATGTGGAAACGAACAGGTAACCAACACAAGGCCACCAGAGTGGGGGAGATATGTTGATGTTTTCTCAACCCAGTAAGAAGTCTGGCTGCCGCATTCTGCACCATTTGAAGCTTCCACAGTAATCTCAAAGGTAGCCCCACGTAGAGAGCATTACAGTAGTCTAATCTCAAGACTACAAGCGCATGGACCAGAGTGGTGAGTGGTGTGGGTGAGTGATGAGCTTTTGAACTGTAATTCAAAAGCTGAAAAGACTTCTAAAAAAGTAAAGAAGATGTATAATCCCTAAGGTATAGCTAACAGCAACACAACATTTCAACTTTGAAGTAAAAAAAATTCAATAAAATGATGCAAATAGTAAATTCCGAAGACAGAAAAGCTAAACAAAGAAAGAGCACCAGCTGGTCAGGACACAAGACCTTGTCCTCACTCAGTATTTGTACTTTCTTCTCTGCACGCACACACACACGCACAAACATGCACACAGACACACACAGACACAGACACACACACAGACACAGACACAGACACAGACACAGACACAGACACAGACACACACACACACACACACACACACACACACACACACCAAAACAGTAATGTATCCTGGTGTACTAAAATGCAGGGCTGAAATAAATGTCAACAGAATCAAAGTGGGACAAAAAACTTTGCTTCCTTCCCCCCACCCTTCACTGCCAGATGGTGATGTATTTTTGTTCTGCATTACTAAAATTTGTTCTAGTCTAGGATCTACTCATGTGGACCTTAATGCTATGTTGTTCCAAGCTGATTCATGCACTTTGTGGATGTCATTTGATTGTTTCCTTATGGGCATTTTTCTATTAGTGAGTCTCCACCCCTCTTTGCCACATAGGTGGGTAAAAGGAAGGGAGAGGGTAGAGAAGATAGGCAAAAGGGAAGGGCAACCTGTATTGAAAACAAGCCATCAGAAAGCAATTCTCGATGCATGTGGGCACACAATACTGGGACAAAGTACTGCTCTGCAGTACATCCAGCAACAAATACCACCTGCCCCCCATATATGAAATGCAAATACTAGGGTTGTTTGCAAAAAACAAAACAAAACCCCCAGAATAACCAAGAACAACTTCAGAATGATGTGAAACAACACCATTGTGTGGACATGCTCTCAGAAATACAAGGAATCAGAAAACAGTTTGCTAACTGTGTGAGGGTTCAGATTTTATTTCTTGTTCGGCTCCAAATAAATCATCAGACTTGCGAGGTTTGGAAATCGGAGTAATATTTATTGCATTACTGAACAAAAAACCAGTGTCTGCAAATGTATTCCAACCTTCTTTCCCCTCCAACAATGGGTCGGATAGGGGTTTCCATTATTCAACCTGAAAGGAGTTTCCCCCTTGAACATCCCACAGTCCCGGCCAGTCCATAGCATATCCCCGGCTTAGTATCTGCCCAGTCTCCCCTTCCAGTAAGGGGACAGTGTCCTCGTCTCGGTCTTCCAGCCAGGCCAATTCTCTGGTGGGAACCTGCCAGGGCCCCCAAACTGTCCCCTCATTAGCATCTCCCTCACCGTCCATTCTATTCTCTCTCTTCTTTCTCTTTCTACCTTCTCCTTTATCTCTTCCAACTTCCTCCTCCACTCTTTAGTCTCTCTCACTCACTCCAATACAAAAGCTCTGGGGTACTCTCTCTCCTCCTCCTGGCATCCGCTTCTTGCTTCGGTATTCTTAGCTTTTCCACCTTCCCGTCCATGGGTCCTCTGTCCAGAACCATTCCCAGCCTGGCGGTAACTCCTCCTCACCCCACCTTATATCTGCCAGACCAGCCTCCACCCAGGGTTTCCGTTCTCTTCCTGCCAAGATTGTCCCACGTTCTTCAACCGTCAACCCCTTCAAATTATCCTCTATCTTCCCCGAGTCTATTCCCAGTGGCCTTATCTTCCTGGGTGGGGAAATTGGCAGGGTCTGTACTTCCTTGTTGGCAGTAGGTGGGAGGGACGGCAATCTCACGAGAGGGACTTTAATCTCACCCCCGGCCTTACAAACTGGTTAACAATGAAATCCTAACTCAAATGTATTTTGTCTGTAGGGAATTAAGAATAAACATCTGCCAGATTCCCTTAAGCTGGTAGAAATGGCCTTGTGACAGTGAGCACCCATTCTACTGGTTGATGTCAAACATCTGCCAGCAGAAGGATTTGCCTACAGAACTGCTGGCTAACATCTGCCAGCATAAAAGCCCCCAAAATGGCACAGAAGGAACAGCACAAAGGAAGAACCAAGTTAGATCTAAATCTCTTCCGGCAGAGAGACCTAGCCACAACACCAGCTTAAAGGTAGGTGAAGGTGAGAGCAATCCAGCATCTCTAAACTAGGAGAGGTTTGGATTCTCCACAGCATCCATTGGTGTTGTGTTGGCTCTGTTATGTTGCCTACTTAGGGCAGCATTCTAAATCCAAAGATTCAACAGAAGTGTTAGTTGCACTAGAGTACACCCATTGAATCAGTGGGGATTTGGTAAGTCAACGCATTTGTAAAATCCATTGATTCAAATGGACCTACTTGACTTAGTTTAGTTGATTCGCCAAATCCCCACTGATTCAGTAAGCGTACGCTACTGCAACGTAGGCTAAACAACAAGATTTCATCAAATAAGTGAAAAGTAAAAATGAAACAGTACAAAGTGATGAACTGGAACAAAAAATGAACAGAGAAAAAATGACCAACAGACCTTCAAAGAAAGAACAGAATCAGAAAAGCAGGTGGTAACTTTGGATACTGACAGAATGAGCAAACTCAGGGGCTTTAGGGATATATTTGTGCCTTGAGCACTTTACATGGCCTGCACAGAGCCCAAAAATTGCCATTTTAAGCTGTGTTGGGGAAATAAACAGGAAATACCTAGAGGAGCACATGCACTTTTTTCTTTTTAAATTTTTGAGGGGTAGGGGCACTCGGGGGCCACCTCCATGGCACCTGACGTGACAACCACTTGACCAGTTTCCATGTTATTTTACTTTTTTCTTTTTCTAAAAGATTCTTAGAGACCACAAAATGTCCCTTGAGGCTGCACAATGCCCACTGGCTGCACTTTGCTCACCCCTGAATTACAGGAAGGAAAGAACTACAAATAGAAATGGGTTAGAATGAAAACAAAAAAATCTATTGTAGCAGAAAAAGAAAGGGACCCAACCCTATTAGGGAAAAAAATGAAAAAGAAGATGAGAAAGGTGTAGGGATGATTCAGAGCACAAAAAAGATAATAGGCTGAGAAAGAATGTGGTCAATATCAAAAGAATAATAAATCTATTTGACAGGGGACAAAACATTTGGCAACTAAACATTAAAAACAAATTCTTGTAATTCAGTCATAGCAATAGATGCTATTTGTATTCTTAAGCTCATAGGGACACATGTAGCAGTACCAAAAGGTACATCCACATAGTTAATTTTGTGTATTAAAGTTTGTCACAAATAGCATGGTACCCATATTGCATCTGCATTAGTTTTTATCACCTGCACTAGTGCTTATTGACTTTATATTTCTTGAGGATTTCTCCTGTGCTTCTAGATTTAACATGCAACTAATAAAATGAAAACAGGATATGTGTTTGTGTGAGAGTAAGAAAATAAAATAACAATTTGTTTTATGAAGATGAATATTACCATGGATAAGAAAAGCCAGCCCCAATTCTAGCCATCTCTCAATGTAACATCTGAGTATGAATATTGGTTTTAAACACACAGTTTTTCAATAGGTAGAATGGCCTCTGGGGGCATCTACTGGAAACTCAGTAATATTGCAGTCAAATCTTATTATTAAAGCGATGCATGGCTTAACAATAGAACAGCCAAACAAAAGCAACTGTAAAATATAATCACATATACCGCGTATAATCCTTATCCACAGCATCACTGGGTATTTTCATTCCGAGCTTTTGTATCTCAATTGGATATAGATTATAAACACAGAAGAGAATACAAAACATGAAGTGACTTGCTGAAATTATAAAAAAATAATTAATTACACTTTTCCCTTGAATTGCATGGATCTGAGAAGCACCGTTTTTATGATACACCTTATAATAAATAAATAAATAAATATTCCAATAAATAAATATTCAATAAATACTTTGTTGCTATTCTTCTTAAGGAAGGTAGGTCTCAGGCTTATCTCTCCTGTCATAGCAGCTCCATGTGGTGGCTGGAGAAGGTGCTGGGGCAAGCCAGAAGTTTGACACAGGTCAGGAGACGTGTGTGTGTGAATCAACTGTTGATGCTTTGTAGTTATGTTTGGGGGGGGCATAAGAATTATACACAAATTTTGAAATTAATTTAATTGTATTAAATTAACCACAGGGATATGGCACCCGTAACCCCAGTGTTAGGAGAAGTGTATTCCTAAAATAATGTAATGGCAGAAATCCTACTGAGCACTACATTTGCGTACCTCAATATAATGCAAGCAGTAATTCTGATTGTGCCAGGGTGGAAGTGCCAATTAAAAAGCACATCTTGCAGGTGCAATGAACAATCCTCACTGTGTGTGTGGGCATAACACCCAGAAAATTCACACATGTGTAACTATGTTATATGAAGATAAGCAAGATTCTGGGTGATAACTATTTAGAAATCAATCAAATAAACAAATCTTTTGAGTAAATAATATGTTAAATCAAATTGCATTAATGAAATTTAAATAATTTGGATAAATCATGCTGATTTTAAGGTGTAAGAGGGTGGATGCAAAATATGTCCTCACATCTTTAGACAGATGTCAGGACATGTTTTGCATTAGAGAAAGATCTTTCAGTACAAGGCTTTCTTCATCTGCCGTGCGGTCCAGAGAAATGTCCCATGATATTGTCCAGACTCCTTCACATGTCTTTAAGTACTTCCTAGGAGACTGTGACTTGATGCAGTTACATAAACCATTCCCACCACATTTTGTTGATAGTAGATTGAATACAAATTAATATATTGTTTACAAACAAAGAAATCAAGCAGAAACATATCCAGGAACATCAAGGATTCTGTTTTGGATTTATTACAGCAGCAATGGCACACTGTTTAATATTGCTTTGTAGTGCTGAGCTCAATGATGGAAAGAGCTCATACTTAACTAGGACACTGGGATACCTTCAGCTTATATACTCCCCACATTCCATCACAGAGAATCACACTCAGGTAAAAGTTGAGCAAAAGTTTTTCAAAAAAGAAAAAGCCTTCAACCAGCCACTTCAGAACTAGTATATTGGTCTCAATATCGTGTTCCATGGGTTTGAAGTAGTAGATTGGAATCAACAAAAAGTTCATGACAAAATAGACCTGTTAGTCTTAAAGGTGCAACAGGAAAAGTTTTCATGATTCTGAGCTTCTAACTTTACATATAACTTTTAAATCCTGTCTTAAGACAGCTGAAAACAAAAAGCAAAACATATAGTGGTAAGGCAGTGTTCCCACATTTCATAAAATACTAAGCAAATGTGTGAGTACTACAGCTCACACATTCTATCAGAGATGGACAATTAAAGCCCCACAGATATTTTTGGATTTCAACTCCTATAATTTCAACTCCTTATTATTTGCTCTTTTGCTTGAAAGGAACTGCCTTCCAGCAACGTCTGGTAGGTCAGTTTTTCACTCTCTTTTACATTATTAGAGTCAAAAGACCTTAAGAAATGCTGAAATATCATTTCTTCTGTTTTAACTTTAATTCTAAATAGTTCTTACTGAACAAAATCTGACTTTTTACTTTGCTTTAAAATTTAAGCTTATGTACTTTTGATACCTTCCTTTTTAAAGATGAAAGGCAAAAACAATTGTATTAAATTAACCATAAATGCATATGGCTATTGGAATATGTTTCAAAATTAAATTGTTCAGTGGTTCTGTTATTAGCAATAATATGAAGTATGTAGATAGAATTCTACAATGTTGATTCTGAAACCAAATTCAAATTCTTTTAAAAATCTTGTTGTACTTATCCTAAAATGCAGTTTAGAAAAGCATATATCATCATTAGGTCATGAGGACAGAAACGAAAATGTAATAATCCCTTGCAACAGTAAATAAAATTCTAGAAAGTTAAGAAATATAGGTAGCAGGCTACTCTCTTTTATGTTAAATGATATGCTAATGATCACCATTGTAATTTTTCCATCCACAAAGCAGCAGGTTAAAATTTTATAGTAGATGAGGAAGAAAAAGAGACATATGACATAAAATCAATGCACAATTTAACGGCAAAGTTTAACATTTTTAATATAAGTTATGTAATAATACTTAACAATATTTAATGACCGAAATTTTAGCAGAATACAGTAAGAATATCATTTTGCATAAGTGTAAATATATTAAATATTGGCAGACATCTTTACATCATAATTACTTTCTCAACAATCTGCCTTTCCTTTAATGCAAAGAGTGCATCTAACTGAATTGTTAAATGTCAATTTAGTCACATCTCACAGCATGAGTAAGAATTCTTTAATCAACACAAATACACATTCATTCTTGTTTAAGACCTTGCAACCAGTTCAGTAATGCCAAAATCAAGTAGAAGATTATAGGTAATGATGATATTTGTGCAAATTAACGAAAGTACTCTTTAACAGCAAAGATACTGCAGTATTTTAAAATATATTTGTTAACTATCAGTGATGTGGGGGAACAGCCCAAGTTCCAACCCCGATATGCTTTGAATTGATATGAATACCTACAGTAACCACAGGAAAATGTTTTTATTACAATGTTAAATGAATCCAAAATGCAATTTTGAAGAGGAGACATTATTTATCGATGCTGGAAGAAAATGCTATTCCCCATAACTTGAAGGCAACATTCTTTAAAATATAATAATTAATGCCATTAATGTAAAGTAATCAAAAATAAAAATAAAACAAAAAAGAGGCATGTGTCTTTCCAAAACTAACAACTGTGTTAGGATTACTGTGTTTTAAATGTTTGTGGATTAGTTTGTTTCAGCTGTTTCAATCAGATGGCTGATAGTCAAACACACCCATCCATACAAAGGAAAAAATAGTAACTACGGCTAAAACAATGAGGGGTAAAAGTGGTAACAGTAGTATTGCTATTCTGTACATGTTTATTCAGAAATAAAGCACCTGTGTATAAAAAGCAGCCAAAGTTTGTACATTTCAACACACAGTCCAAAAGTATACAAGAATAGACACACAATCAGAAAAAAATAACGAAACTTATTTCTTGCTATGTGCTGCTAATCTAATACCTGTAGCAGGAAAGAAACCCACAGGTCCAATTAAGGTTGCAAAGAGAGAGAGAGAGAAATAGAAGAGTCTAGACAAGCAATTTCATGGTGGAGTCTCCCTTTGAAGACAAGCAAGCATCCTAATAAGCATTATCCTCCAAACACATTCTGATGTACATACCACAATCTATTTTTCCTGTTATAAAAGAGAAGACTGGATAAGTACCAGAAACTTTTAATTGCTCCAATCCTTTGGCCTGGTTCAGACAGAATGACAATTTAATTTTGGTCATTAAGATTACACACCTGTATATCAGCACTAAGCTTGCAGGCTATTTCTTTACCAAAATATAAAAAACCTTTCACTAACTAGCTACAGGGTACCCAGTGTAGCTTAGTGGATTGAATAATGAACTAGAATGCTGAAGTCCTGGGTTCGATTCCTCAGCTTTGCCATGGAAACTCACTTGAAAGGTAAGAATTGGTAAAACTTCTCCTTAAATACCTCACTTACCTTGAAAGCCTTACCAGGGTCACTACAAATCAGTTCTGTAACAACTAACAACTAGCTACAATGTTATATTATCTCTGTATACAGGAAACTGGTTATTAACTCCTCTTGAGCAAATCAAGGTTTATTAGGTTTTTTGAAACAAGGGCAACTACCACACTCCTCAACTTTATAAGAGTTGAGGAGTGTAGTAGTTGCCCTTGTTTCAACGAGGGCAAGGGAACACCACTACATGCCCCATACGCAGCCTGGGAAAGTTACCATTCATTGTATAAATAAATATATCAATAAAGCAAATTCTAATTCCATGTTTTCTGTGGATCCTAGAAAGGCTACAGGACCTGATGGCATTACTGGTCGTGTGCTCAAAGATTGTGCTGATCAGCTGGCTGGGGTTTTCACCAAGATCTTCAATGGATCTTTATCACAGTCTATTATTCCATCCTGTTTGAAGGCCTCCTTTATTGTTCCACTCCCAAAGAAGAACCCTATTAACAACCTCAGTGATTATAGACCAGTGGCACTTACATCTTAACATCATGAAATGCTTATATATATGTTGTAAGCCGCCCAGAGACCTTCGGGTAGTGTGGGCAGCATATAAGTTAAATAAATAAATAAATAAATAAATAAATAAATAAATAAATAAATAAATAAATAAATAAATAAATAAATAAATATTATCTCTTTCACCTCAAATGGATAAATATCAGTTTGCATACAGAACTAGCAGATCTATGGAGGATGCCATAGCTATTACTCTCCACACTGCGTTGACTCAACTAGAACAGCAAGGAACCTATGCAAGGATGCTTTTTGTGGACTTTAATTCTGCATTTAAATCAGTCCTTCCATATGGATTAGTGTCTTTAGTAAAAAAACTAAAGTGTCCAAACTCACGGAGCTTGGGTTTTCACATTCAATTTGTTCTTGGATTATGGACTTTCTATCTGGCCACTCCCAGAGACTTAGATTGGGGAATTACACCTCTTCAGCTCTCATTCTTAGCACTGGAACACAACAAGGAATAAATCAGATATTCAGCCATTAGTTATAAATGGAGAGCAAGTGGAACAGGTAACCAGTTTTAAGTTTCTGGGTGTTATCATCAATGAGGACCTGTCCTGGGGCACTCATATTGCAGCAGTGGTTAAGAGGGGCCAGCAGAGACTCTATTAGCTGAGACTTCTCAGGTGACAACAACTGAATGGAAAACTGCTGGTAACCTTCTACTGCTGTATCATTGAGAGTATTTTAATCTATTGCTCTGGTATACAGTTTGCTAACTGTACAATGGCAGATAGGAAAACGCTCCAGAAGATTATTATAATGGCCCAGAGGATCACTGGTTGCCCTCTTTCCTCTTTGGAAGATCTCTATAATTCCCGCTGACTTAAGAAAACTCAAAATATTCTTAAAGATCCATCATACCCAGGCCATTCCCTTTTTCAATTGTTTCCATCTGGTAGGCAGTATAGGATAATCAAAACAAAGACAAATAGGTTGAAAAACAGTTTCTATCCCAGAGCAGCAACTACGTATACTGAATTCCACTGTACAGCGCAATATTAATGTGTTGTGCGATGGGAAATTGAATGTGAAGGACGTGGATGTGAATGAGAGGGATATGTTTTATGTGTAATGTGCTATGTTTTCATGCTATAGATGCTATGTTCTTGTGTGTTTTATCATTATGTGTACTGGAGATGGCATTTAATTTTGTTGTATGGAAGTACAATGATAATAAAATAAATTCTAATTCTATGTTTTCTTCTCCACTCTCAACAGATATTTGTAGCAGAAAAAAACAGCTCAAAAAGGTTCAGAGTAATGTTTAAGAACAGAATAATCAGTGTATAGTCCAGAAGATCCATTCTTAAAATTCTAGGGCAATCAAACACCTACTTTAATTTTATATTATTTTAAGCACTGAATATTTCAATTTTAATTCTCTGTACATCTCAAAGAACCACTGGCATCCTACATTCCCTACCAAGTACTACTGAACTATTGAGAATCAAAGATTTAGAAAACCATAGGACTAAACTTAGCAAAAACAACAAGTTATGTAGAAAAGTAAAACTTCAGTTCAGTGTTCTTCTTTATGAAAGTATGTTTTGTATTTTTTCTTTGCAAGAATGTGATGAGTTTTTGCAAGTAAAATTCTGTTTCCTCTATACTTGCTAATAGTCATGAGAATCTGTAGTTTGCACCTTCCCATTAAAAATGTATTGTATTTTTTGAAATTATTCACCCCGCCTTTTATCCAGATCATGTCTTTGAAAGGAGGAAGTAGATAATAAATGGAATTATTCATGATTTCCCATTAAATATGAAACTTTCTTTTGCAGAGTTTAGAAAATGGAACTTCTACATAATGTACAGAAGTTGATTAGAACTTTTTAACCTTTTCGAGAAAGTCTTCCATGTTAAACAAATGTGCAGAATAGTTTTTACAGATGGTAAACTATTTGGCTCCCATACACTCATATTTTTTGTCTTTCTTTAATTACACTGATATGCATATCAGACTAGGCCGAAGTACAGAGAGCACACTAATTTGAATAAAGAGACACTGTCTCCTCCTGTTCTCTTTCGAGGAGAATTTATCACTGGGAGACTATGTTGCTTCATAAAAACACAGAATTTTGGTTACAACAAGCAAGATGATTAGGAATTATTAAAACGGAAAAAGAATACATATTTAAATAATATTAAAGCTGTAGAAGCATTAGGAAAGAAAAATCAAACTGTCTTACAGTACAGTCTACAACTTGTGTAACTTTTCTCCTGGATAACATAACATTAGCAGGAAGTTTAATTGTGTATGTCTTCTGTTAGGAAAGGCAATACCTTATAGATTAAGAGATGCAAATTGTGCTGCAGGAGCTGCTAGTGCATTGCAGTAAATAGGGTGTCCGAGTGGGACTCAAATGACTTGGATTCAAATCCTTGCGCAGCCATAGAAAGTCACTGGGTGGTGGCACAGCTAAATTCACTCCTTAAAAACCTCACATGAATTGAAAACCCTAAGAGGGTGACTGTAAGTTGGATGCAACTTGATGGCACATAATAAATAAACTGAAAAGAAACCCATTACTCCTGTGGATCTTTATCTACCCAAATGATATCATTCAGGTACATGAGCAAGATTGGTAGAATGTTTGCAGCACAAAATCTTGGGGGGGGGGACTAAAGGATAACTCCAAATTCATCTACTGGAGGATGTTGAACGGACACAGAGTACTGATTCCTCAGTGGGAGGCAAGAATGTTAAAGGGGGAAGGAAAACATGAGTGACTAATCCTGGAATGACAAGCTGGCTGCCACACTGAACAAGATCCTTCCATGCTACAATATTTTTAAAAAGTCATGCTTGCTTTTATTATAAACCACATTGAAATTATGTTGCTAAGCATAATAAGAGGCAGCTAGAGTAGGCCCACTGAATGAGTGGGGATTTGGTGAATCAATTCCATACCTTCCACTGATTCACTAGGACTGCCCTACCCTACACTAAGCAAGGACACCAGACAATCATTTTCTATAGGGCTTACTCCTTAGTAAATATATTTTGGACTGCAGACATAACGCTGCACCACTACTAAATGGAAAGAAATGGAAGGTGTGGAAAAGAGGCAGGAATGAATTGGTTCGAGGGGGTAAGGGAATTCTGAGGAATTTCGCAATGCTTTCTATAGATAGGAAAGGTGTTATGTATAATGTGCCATGAGGTCAGAATCAACTGAGAAACCCGAACAGGGGTTGTTCCATGCTTAAAAATGGTTTTATCAGTGCCACCCCTGTAGAGTTTCCATGGCTAAGCAGGAATTTGAACCCAGATCTCCAGAGACATAGTTTATCTCTAACCACACTGGGTATTCTTCTTCGGGGTGAGGAGTAATTCCCATTAAATTAAATGAGACTGAATTATTGATCTAACTACATACAATTGCATGGTAAACGCTTCAATAAAGAGGCAAGTCTCAAGTTTGCTTGTGTAGGAAGTAGACAATATGTGCACAATACGCACACTCCATACATAAAAGGCATGGATCAACTAACCCTTTTAAATGCCTCTACACACACACACACACACACACACACACACACACACACACACACACACACACACACACACACACACACACACACACACGCACACGGACGCACACAGACGCACACAGACAAACAAACAGAATCAAAATCAAACCAAAAAACTAAAACAACAACAACAACAAACAATTAGCTTTCAGTGTGAGCTTTCATGGACTTACCCATGTCTTAAGATATCAGAAGTGCATGTAGCCATGAAAGTTCACCCTGAAATACCAGTCCTTAAGTACACTTCTTTTTCTTTTACTTTTGCTGAATATGCCTACGCAGATTAACAGAGCTACTTCTACATACACACAGTCTCCTTCATTTCTTGGCAAGAGTTTTGTTTGGCAAATTCAGAAAATTCTCAACATAGGTTGAAGTCTTAAGTACTATACAGCCATTGCTTCTAATCTTAAGGATTAAGAATCCCCTTGCTAACCCAAGTGTAGTTTCCCCTCTTATCCCACAGGTGGTTGGTTTATGGAAAAGAAAATTAATAGACTGGTATCCCATTGCATAAAAAAATGGGAAAAATTCTGAAAACTTCTGAATTTAATTATTCATTTTCAAACAGGTTTTATTTCAGAACATAACATCACTACAATAGGAAGCTATAATATCGTACATACCTATTACTGTTATGTGCCATCAAGTTTCTTCTGATGTATTGTAACCCATTCTTAACTTTTATAGAGTACTCAGAAGTGGTTTACCATTCATGTCTGAGGTACCCTGGAACTTGTATAGAAACACAGTGGGGAAGCCATCTCCCAACCCCTGACTCCATATGCTTATCTGGCAGTAAATTCATTGATGCAATGGACCTTGCTTCTTTGTAACCATATACATTGCTATCATTCATTTAACACAATGCAGTCGTTTAACACAATGCAAAGGGACAATGCAGTCCCTTCTAGAAAGGCTATTCCAACATCAGCACATAGTTCTCCATTATATTTTCCCAAAATTATATACAGTGGTGCCTCGCATAACGTTTTTAATTGGTTCAAAAAAAAAAACCTTATGCGAAAAAAACTTTATGCGAAACACCATTTCCCATAGAGATGCATTGGAAACCGGTTAATCCGTTCCAATAGGCACGGATTGCCGTCCTTAAGCGAAAAAACCCATAGGAAACATCGTTAAATGATACAATGTATCCTCCATTGGAATGTATTGTAGCTGACTCAATATGTTTCAATGGCTTTGCGAAGTCAATTTTTGCAAAATTAAGTGTGTCATAAAAGGGTCAAAAATCGTTTTAAATGCTTGGATTAGCTTCTGCACCCTCTAAAACGGATGCAAAAGTTAATTTGGCTTTGATCTGACTTTTCGTTAATTAATGGTGAATTTTTTTTCCCCAACTTTTGACAGCTGTCAAAATCTGACAGCTCCATTATTTCCTATGGGGGAAGAAAAAATTCACAAAAAATTAATGAAGACTCAGCAACTGTTCTAAATTCTTGGGTTCGTTAGAGGACCCCCTAAGTTGTGTGCAAACCTGATTTGGCTTTGATCTGAACTTTCGTTAATTTTTTGTAAATTGTTTTCTCCCCCATAGGAAAGCATGGAGCTGTCAGATTTTGACAGGTCCATTGGTTCCTATGGGCCAAAAAACAAAAATTCACAAAAAATTAACGAAAAGTCAGATCAAAGCCAAATCAGGTTTGCACATGTCTTAAGGGGTCCTCTAACGAATCCAAGCATTTAGAACCGTTTTTGACCCTTCTAAGACACTTTTGTAATTGAAAAAAAAAACATCGTTAAGTGAAGCAGGGGACCTAAAACAAAAAACGTTAAGCGAAGCATGGTCCCAAAAACGCTATGCGAAAATCGCCCATAGGGAAAAACGTTATACGAAGCACAATCTGACTCTGAAAAAATAAACGTTAAGCGAAAAAAACGTTAAACGAAGCAAACGTTATGCGAGGCACCACTGTATAATATCTCATGGACACAATCCACATAATATAGAATCCCTTAAGTTACATCACAGTTTATTAACGATAACTATATAACTATATAATATTATATAAATAGTTATATATAAAACACTATACATATATACATACACACACACACACACACACACACACTCTTTACATTCGTAGTACCCATTGCAAACAGGGGCTTAGTAAAAGACCTCCAATCAGACCTAAATAAAAGTCCCACAGGAAAGAGTAACACATTTGTTTCAACTAAAAGAACAAAGCCACAGCTTGGTTCTTTTAAATAACATTAAAAGAATTAATAGAAATCTTTTATAATTTTTATTTTGATCCAACATAGTATGACAGCACGATGTTATTTTGAGAATATTAACTTCTGTTTTTCAAAGAGTGGTCCCCAATGCAATTTTTCAAAAAACATTTGTAAGCAGTGCTTAAACTGTCCAGCACTGGATCCCATATCAAGTTTCTGAAGTTGCCACAATTTTACAATAATGAAAAAGGGACAAGAGGAATGTAACTGTGAGTTCCAGAACTTGCTCCTGCACTTCAATAAAATTTACCATACAATCCCTATAAATATCTCCTCAGCAGTAAGCTTTGTTGAATGCACTAGGACTTGCTCTGGGAAATGCACACAACTGCATTCTTTCTCACTTTATTTTTCCAAATTATAAAGATGATGATTGCGAAAACAACAGTTCCCACTTAGATATTAGAATCATTACACTGATTTCAGGGAGGCAAAAAAAGGGTAGAAGCTGTGACAGAGACTAGTACCAAAATTCTATGCATACACACCTTATAAAATATTATATGAAATGGTGGCTTTTCTTGTTTTGTTTGTAAATGTTATGTGAAATAGAACACCTCCCTTAGGCTGTTTTTGGATAGTGGCTTTCAAATAATGTGAGCACACTGAAAAATCAGTACTACAAACCACAATAGTATTTTTGAAAGTAAAATTTCAGCCTTAAGTGAGAGGCTTTAAAAAAAAATAAGGAAGAAAAATAGATAGTTTTAATTACTGACAAACAATTAAATGCTGCAAATGTGCTAATACTTTGGTGAAACAGTGAATTAACACAGGCACTGAACTATATGCTTTGATATATGCAAGATAAGTAGCAGTGAAACATAATTATTTAATATCAGTTTCAATTTTTAAATGCCATGTTCGTCAGAAAATTGCCTGAGGAACTTCAGATTTCAGATTTCAACAAAGAAAACAATAAACTTGCTGTATAAAAATGCTTCAGAAAGACTTTACTTACGCAGCAGCCTCTTGCTTTGACAGTCCTTTGATATGCGTGGCCAAATAACGATCTATGGCATCTTTGCCTTTGATCAAATGCATCCTAAATTTAAATTAAAAAAAATTAAAGAACTCTGAGAGGTGACTTAACGTCAAAATCTGCTACATATATTATGTATTAACATTTGCCAAGCAAAGACAGATATATGTTAAAATATTGACAAAGTACTTTATCAAACACATACTATAAACATGTACAAGTATAATTTTAACTCTTTCATCTATTGCTAGCCTCTTTTTTGCAGAAAGTACACATAGCTATAGCTGAAACTTCCTGCTGCTTATGTATTTTGCATTCAACGCATATGTAACCTTTTGAGGCAACCCATGTCCTGCACAAGGTGATGAAGAAATGTATGTTTTCTCTCTTCCAAATATAATAATCCCAACTGTGCATTGTTTGCATTTTTCAAAACATGATATCAATGCATACTTTGACACAGCAATTGTATGGGGTGCAGATACAGACTACTGTATATTGTGAAGGAACCTCCACTTCGTAAGCCTTGCTAACTAGGGAAGACAATAGTTTGTTAGAGAAGGTAGAATTTTCCACACACACCACATTCGGCCTTTTAAATACATGTCATACCACTGACTACCTCCTTGGAGGTATATCATATTATACGGACTAGGTAAATGTACTCAGAACACATGCTCCCATCCCCATATGCTCTGCCTTGAGATAAATAAACGAAGGGAGCTGAATTCCCCCAATTGTGAAGCTGTCTCTCTGCAGCCCCAGCCTCTTCTCTTAAATTCCAGTTCCAAGTGGAGACTGCATGAACCAAGGCATGACGACAAGGGTGAGAGACCCTGAGGTCTCTCACCCCCTTCCTATCACCCTTTGTTTCCAACGTCCTCTGTTTGAAACTGGCATTCAAGAAAAGGAGCTGGTAACACTCTTTTTCTTCTTTTGTTATGGCGCATGCTGAAAAAGTGTCTGGGATTTTAAAAAATCATTCAGTGCAGGGGATGGCAATGGGGGAATGGCTCATCAGTGGTGGCAGTGCTTTGCTTCCCACTGCAGGCTGCCCCTGTATTGCAATTAGAAATGGGCATGAACTGCTGGTTCAGTGGTTTGGTGCTGTTCATTTCTTGGCCAAACAGTTGATCTGTGGTTCGGTGCCTCATCCCCTTGAGCAGGTACCCACTTGGTGAACAGCATCCTGCCCTGCCTCCTCCTGGCACTCCTGCCAAGTGGGAATCCACTAGAGGGGGTTGGTTAATGAACAGGCAGATCAGCTTTTTGACTAGGAAACAAATGGCACCAAATCACCAAGCCAGCAGTTCATGCCCATCTCTAGTTTTAGTCCATGATTTGGACTGTCAGGTGTGATTATAGCCAAGTTAACAAAATGTTGAGAATGAATGAAGTCTGTCCAATTTATTTCACTTTATATAAACTGTTTTATATTGAACTTAATTTAAAAAAATACCATTTAATGTATTCTTGAAGAATAAAACATTGTTTCTACCTTGTCATGCTGAGTGGGTGGTGATGGGTACTTACTGTGTTTCCCCGAAAATAAGACAGGGTCTTATATTAATTTTTGCTCCAAAAAACACATTAGAGCATATTTTCAGGAGATTAATTTTTTTACATGTACAACAATCTATTCAAATACAGTCATGTCATCTTCTGGTTGCTGCACAATGGTGGAGGGTGGGGGTTTCACTTAACTGGGGCTTATTTTCAGGTTAGGTCTTATTTTCGGGGAAACAGGGTATGTCTTAGCACAATGATTATTTTAAAGATACAATGGATAGTAGCCATTTCCAAGCATATTCCTATGTAATCAGCTGTACAGAAATACAAAGAATAAAGCACTTCAGAGGTTTATTAGTAGAATTCTCATGGTGCAGTGGTTAAACTGTAGTACTGCAGTTAAAACTCTACTTATGACCCAAGGTCAATTTTGATGGGCTCAAGGCTGATTCAGCCTTCCATCCTTCCAAAGTTGATAAACAGAGTGCCCAGCTCGCTGGGGTTGGGGGAATGTGTAGCCTACATAATTCAATTGTAAATGACACAGAAAGTGTTTTAAGCACTATGGGGTGGTATATACAGTTTGCTTTGCTTTATTGAGCACTATGGTTTATTTAAGGGACGTGGTGGCGCTGCGGGTTAAATTGCAGATGTCTATGTGCTGCAAGGTCAGAAGACCAGCAGTCGTAAGATCAAATCCACATGACGGAGTGAGCTCCTGTCGCTTGTCACAGCTCCTGCCAACCTAGCAGTTCGGAAGCTTCTAAATGCGAGTAGATAAATAGGTACCACCTCAGTGGGAAGGTAACAGCATCCCATGTCTAGTTACGCTGGCCACGTGACCACAGAAACTCTACGGACAAATGCTGACTCTACGGCTTGGAGACAGGGATGAGCACCGCGCCCTAGAGTTGGACACAACTAGACTAAATGTCAAGGGGAACCTTTACCTATGACAAAAAGGCATAAACTATATAGTAAAGTTCCTGAATGTGAAAAGTCACATAAAACATGAAACTTGCTTCTGCCTGTGAAAGCAACTGCAGCAGTAGCTGTCAATGGAAATTGAATGGACAGTGATCTTCAAAAACAAGTCTTAACAAAAGTTACATGATGGGAAAGAACACTGGAAAGATTGTTTGATGTTACCTTTCCCCTTTCTTTAAGAGATTTGTCATTCCAAAGAGATAAAGATCTGATATGTGACTTGTATAATGACAGCTTTCTTGGAACTCTTGTGATTGTAGCTCATTATGACAGCATCACTTGTGACCATTGGATTAAGGTTGAACAGAAGCAAATAGAAAGCAGAACGGTAAATGGAGAGGCTCATTATAAGAAAGTTTACCTAATTATGTGGTAAAAGAGTATGCAGAGGTCCATCCTTTATCTGACAGAAAAGGCCCTTAATTATTCTATTATATGAGATACTACTGTTCCTGATGACTCCAAACCATGCCCAACAGGAATGTATATTATGATCTGGAGTTTACAACAAGGACAGTGGTACCTTTAGCATTAAATAGTTTTTTGAGTGTATTAATTTAGAAATAAAATAGCTGACAATTGAAATGCGAATTGGCAGCTTGAAGAGTCTTAGTATTCTCCTGGGTGACACAGAGGTCAAAGATTTGATAAGGACTCTATAATGTGTCACAGATGATAGAAGGTGTTCAAGCCTGCATTAGACCTCGAAATGAACTTCATGTGTATTTTCCATCGGGTGCCTGTTCAGTAAATCTTGGAAGGGTTAATGCTGTTGCAGCCCATGCTGAATTTTTTTTCTGGGAAGAGCAACTGTTTTCCTGTCCCTGTACTATAACTTGGAAGACCATAATAAGTGGGAGCCGCTGTTTACTCCACTTTCCAACAGACACATGCTAGAGGACTTGTGCTAATGCTTTCCATATCTTCAAAAAGATTCTTGCAGGGGTTTCTGAAACACTACCATGTGCTCTTGAATGACAATGGACATATGAAATACAGTCACAATGGATAGCACTAAAAGGTACTTACAAGTCACTTTTATGCCCTTTGTTGCCTTACTTCCATAAAGTTCTCTCAAATATTGCTGACAAGAACACAGTTTTACAAGCTGAAGAAATTGTGGAACATCATACACTAATATTGTTTTATTAAATAAAGCAACTAACTGGCCCAACATTCTGCAGGAAGAAGACTTTGAATCAGGAATGTTGGCACAATTGTCAAATTAGAAAGGAATAAAACAGAAATGAATTCATGATGAGATATCTGAGACTGAGTAATCATGTCCTACCACCTCTGATAAACCAGTCTTCATTCAAAAGTAATGTGTTGATGCTTTTTGTGTGAGCATACCAGGACTATGCATGACAATAGAGCACAGATTCAAAATCATCTGAATTTATTTTACATTCCATTCTGTCCTAAATTAAGTGAGTGGGCGACTATACTGTATTGGCTACTGACCCCACAATTTACATCAGATTAGGCACAGATAGAATTTAATTTAAAACTGATAACTTCATGACATAAAACTCAGTGTGTGGAAGCTTGGTGGGGAATCATCTGTTTTCCATAGGGAATCTCCCCCCACTGCCAGCTGACAGAATGGCTTAATTTTGATTTGATTTGCTGGTGCAGATTTTCTCTGCTTTCTACCTTGTGTGATTGCCTAGTCTGATGTAAAGGGGGACTCACAGGAAGTCAGTTCCCCTCAACTGAGCACCTGTTGTTTCCATTTTTAAAAAAAGTATAGGCTTTTCAAAATCAGTGCTGCAACAGATTAGCGCTATTATTTTGGAATTTTTTTAAAAAAAGAGGCAAAGGGAAGAGGTAGCGCTAGTGGAAACTGCCAAATGGCACCTTGTCAGATCAAAGATTGATCCGTTGGAATTCCATACTAACAAGTTCACAGCTTTATTTGCCTCTGCTCCTGTTGACTCCTGAAACACAATAACTATTTGTATTCATCTCGATGGCTACACCAATTCCTCCTGCGGAAACCAGCAGGGACTTAATTTGAAAAACTGGATCAAAGCGCATTTCCCCACTGTGTAGTTTGTAGTTACTACAGCCCATGAAACCAGGAGCCGCTTCTAAAGCTTTGAGAGCATCCCACCTATCTTTTTGGAAAATGTCCTTATAAATTGCTCCACCTAAAATTACTCTAGCAGACACCAACAATTGAATTTGGTTCACGATTAGTTCAATCCACAGGCACTGGAAATAAGGGTTATCATATAAATATCTCTCCCCAAAAAGAACCATCTTAACAAACAGGAAATGGAAACTGAACCTCTAAATCTTGATGTATGAGATTATTATTAACGTTGAACTATGCATTTAACAAATCAATTTCCATTCTGAATTTTGAGAATATTGGGAATGCCTTCTCTTAAGTTTCATAAAATATTCTGTATTTTGAATTTTTAAATCCCAAATACTGCAGATCTGGCTCTTGCAACATAATCCTAAAGAGATTTGTTCAAAATCAACTTCCGCTGAGTTGAAGGAGGCTTATTGTCAGGCAAATGGATACAGAATTCTAGTCTTCTTGTGACTTAGCTACTCCAGCATATTTTCCCTCTAGTATAGTACTGAAAGTACTTCAAGAGCCACAGGCAAATATATGAATGAAGAGAAAGAAAATAAGTACAATAAACATACCTTGCAAGGTTTGGTGAAGGGCATTTCATCTCTTCCATACTTGGATGTGCTTTGGGACTATGCACTGGCACAGGAGGAAATATACTCATTTTAAACTAAAAAAAATACAGAATATTGCAAGCAATTTATGTCAAATAGTCTTCACTTTTCTTATAGGAGTCTCTATAGGAGTCAAAGACTCAACAGCATCAAAATATTAGCAGACCTTCAGTCATAAAATTAACTCAGACATACATTTTTGCAAATGAAAAATCAACATAGCACATGCAATTTGAGATCAACTTGCACTTGAATACATAGGAGAAGGAACACTGATATTTTAGTTCAAAATTAAAGGCACGTTGTAACTGCTAATGAATATCCAGAAAGACTGAAAGCACAGAAGAGGACGTAGTAGCTGAAATCCTCTTGCGTAAATACATGGATGGCAATGTCATCAGCTTGCAAACCTACTCTTCAATTTAATATTGAATTTAAAGCTTTCTATTTCACTCCTTCAGGTTCCAAGGCTCTCTAGAGATCCCTCTTGAACCCAGAAAGCTTTGGGGAGCCTCAGGATGGTGGAGAGCCTTTAATAGATAAACACTGCTGCTAGATTGTCACTGGCAGGATTGGGACTGCTGCTAGCCTGCCCCCACCATCCTGAGGTCAAAAGGGATCCTTAGCGAGCTTTGGAACCTGAAGGGGGGAATAGGACACTTTGAATTAAATTAAATTGAAGAGTACCATTGTTGGCTCCTGTTACCATAACTATTTACACCCACAGGCTTTAGCCATTATTTACCTATTTTTAGCAGCAATTTCAGGAACATTTGAAATATTTGCAGATTAATTAATATCGGACACATTTGCTGCTCTCGGAAATAACAGAATTACAATGACATAATAACAGACATGAAAGAAAACAGGTTTTATAAAGAAGCAGGAGGGAGGTCAATTTATTAAATCATGTAGCCAAAGTACTGTGATAGTAATACAGTACCAGATATATTGAACAGAGTAAGTATATACATAGCAAATGCATGTAATAACGGTTCTCATAACTATTATAAATAGCTAAAGACAACAAATTATTCCTGTCTTATCAGTATTTGCCAATATTTAATGCTGATTTTGAATTTTCACTGTGTTTCCGATAAGCGAAAATCAGCGCAAATGGAACATTGGGTCTGCAACTTCTATTCCCATGTATTTTAATAAGAAACTGACCTAATATTTATATTAGCAAATACTAGAAAAGGCACAAAGGATATAATAAAACAATCTACATATTATTATAAGTCTAAATTATACCAACAACTAATATGCCGCAATATGATAGCAATACTGTGATTAGTCTTATTTGAGTATAAGCCTTATTTCTTTTAAACAGAACAAAAAAAGTCTTAAGTCTAGCTTGTCATTTTGAAGTTCATAAATGCTAATGGGACTTTTTTGTCATATAGAGCAGTATTCATCTTATACTTTCCACTATTAAAGTTACAGCTGCCAGTTCCTTCATTTTGCACGCCTGTGATCTGAGAATGTTAGCAGCAGGAGCACCCTTACTCTTAAATTTGGTTTAATGTAGGTATTGTAAGCCCTGCTGGCAGGCCTCAAGGCACAAACTTTTAATAGAAGCAGAAATATGGCATTGCGAAAATAGAGGAAAGGTTCTCTAATTGTTTGAGATACTGCAAGGAAATTTATTTTGCTTTAAAAGTACAGAAGAGCTGGTGAATGGTAATGTCAATGGTTGATACATAACAAAAGATATTATGCTGAATTACATCAAGACTAATGATGCCCTTCTTTGTAACTAGGGAATCTGGATTACAAAATGTATCCATATGGAATCTCTGAATGAATTATAAGGCAAGTATACCTGGGGTTTGGGTTCATAACTTAATAAGATCAACACTGCGCCCAGCACTAACCCTTTTTGTATCTCCTGATGCTCTCTTTTTCACTAAACCTGCCTAGTAACAGTGACTAAAAGGGTTGTTATTAGGGCTTTTAGTAAGCTCCTCAGCAACATTATGCTCCAAAAATATCTGGAAAAGATACTTTCTCCCATAATTTCCATGGATCTGATACTTGGAATGTGACAGCTGTATTGCTCTAAGGCACTGGTTCCCAACCTTGGGTAATCCAAATGTCCTTGGACTGCAGTTCCCAGAAGACTTCACCACCAGCAGTGCTGGTCAGAATTTCTTGGACCTGCAGTCCAAGAACATCTGGGTTACCCAAGGTTGGGAACAACTGTTCTAAAGCGTAATTTCAACAAACTTAAAAATTTGGGAGAGATCCCACAGTCAGAAATATTCAAACAGAAAAAGAGATGCAGGTGGATGGAAGATTTATTAGAGAGAAGGTGCCAAAAGTCCAATCAATAACAATTCCAGGAAGAAAAACTAGTGGGAGGCAGGTGGAGGCATACAGAGATTTCTGAGGAGCTGAGATAATGAAAGGAGAGGCAAAGAGTACAAAGAAGTTGCCAATATTTGTAGAGGGAAGATGAAGAGGACCAAAGCACAGAATAAGATTGGGCTAAGGGGTGCTAGAACAGATGGTACTGTTTGACTCTTGCATTAACTGTCTCCTCTCTAAAGAAAAACAGTGCCCAATCTGGCAAAAATTGAAAAAAAATTACACAACAAAGAAGTTGCTGCCCAGGATAAGTAAAAATATGGTATAGGAACCTTTAGCTACTTTAAATGAATTCAGTCTTCAGGAAGAGATGAATTGCATCTAACGTTTCTAAAGGAAATTGCAGATGTAATCTCAGAGACTCTACCTGCAACAGTTGAGAATTCTTAGAGAACAGCTATAGTCTTAGGAGACTGCAAGTGGGCAAATGTTGCCCCTGTCTTCAGAAAAAGAAGCCGAAGTATCAGGGCAACTATCAAGAAGTCAGTTTGGCACACATGCCAGAGAGAAATTATCTGTAAATATATAGAAAAGACCATGGTGATTACTGAGATCTAGCTTGGCATTCTCAAGAATAAGTCAGGTTCAACTAATCTTTTCTCCTTCTCTTTCTTTCTCTCTGTTGACAGAGTTGTAAGCTTGGTAGATCAGAGGAATGAATTCAGTATGGCATATGCTTATTTCAACAAGACTTTTGACAAGTTTCCCTCATGATGTTTTTCTCACACCAGAAGGTAAAATACAGGCTAGAGGATGCTACCATTAGATATATTTGTAGTTGATCTATGGACTTCCAACCTTGAGAGAAACAACAAACACGGTGCCTAAGGGTTCTGTTTAGAGTCCACCATTGTTCACTGTCTTTATAAAATGCCCTGGATGAAGAAGCTGAGAGGATGCTGATCAATTTCCTGTCATAATTTGATGAGATATAAAGCTGGGAGGAGTAGCTAACACTGGATTCTTAACAATCTTAACAGAAATGAAAAACAGTGCTGTAAGACTGATGGTGAGAGCAAAATTCCTCTCACGGGAGTGCCGTCCCTCCTGCCCTCTGCCGACAAGGAAGTGCAAACATCACCTATCCCCCCTCCCAGGAAGATAAGACCATCCAGAACAGACCCAGGGATCGTAGAAGAAAAGTTTAAAGAAATGACTGTTAAGAAGGCGGGAATGTTTTAGCGGGAACGGAATGACAGCCCCGGGTACAGGCGGGGCTTGTAGATATAAAAAGGGGGGACAGGAACCTGCCTCGTGGTTGGGAGTGGCTCTGGTTGGAAGATCCATGGACAGGGAAGGCAGAAAAACTAAGAGTCCCAAAGGAGGAGACAGATGCAAGGAGAAGTGAGAGCACCCCTAAACCCTCTTATTGGGGAGAGCGAGAGACAAAGGAGTGGAGAAAGAAGTTAAGGAAAGAGAAGGAAAAGGTGGAGAGGGACAGGAGAGAAAGATTAGAATGGCGGATGATGGAGCTACAGAGGAGGGGGCCCCTCGGAAGACTATGGCCAGAGGATTCCCCCTCACAAAACCAGGTCTGGACAGATGACCAGGATGAAGGCACAGTCTCCTTACTGGAAGGGGAGACAGGACAATTATTGAACTTGGACTTTACAATGGACTGGCCGGGACCCTGGAATACTCAGTGGTCCCGGCCAGTCCAGTAAAGTTGAAGAGTGGAAGCTCCCATCTAACCAGTTGTTAGAGGGAGGAAATGGTTGGAATACCTTTGTCGACACAGGTTATTTGTTAAACAATCCAATAAACGTTACACCGATTTCTAAAGTGAAGAAGTCTGTCAATTTATTTCAAGAAAAACTGGAGCCTGAACCCGAACGTTCACAAGTGCCAAAAAGCAAAATGAACTTCAGATCAGAAACGTATAATAAGACTGGGTTTTAAATGGACTAATTTGGGCCTGAACTGCATTTGAACTCTTAACTAGACCTGGTGAAAATTGCTAAGTAATGATTCTTGGCTTTAATTAAGGCCAAGAATTGGTAATGTAAATTAAGCTTCTCCAATGGGGAAGTCAGTTTGACAGGATATTTGCAACAGCAGAGTATATCAATGAGGAAGAAAACTGTAGACCACACATTGACAGTCAACTTAAAATACCGTCCAAGATACTCTATGTCATTATATCTTATAACCAACATCAACTAAGCTGAATGCATATTTCATTACTGTAAATAGAGTAGGACCCCTGTATCTGCTGATTCACTTATCCACTGTCTGAAAATATTAAAAATATTAAAAGAAAAATTATAGAAATATATATTTCTATCAGAACTGGCCACTAAAGGGAGCCAGAGATCGTGCTATGGTCTATAGTGTTTGCTAGAGAAATATAGTTCTACGATGTCATTACCAGAACTGGCTACTAGAGAGAACCAGAGAAGTATTCATTATAATCTGCACTTTTTGGCGTCTGGAGGAGGGAGGGGCTTGGAACTGATCTCCCATGGATACAGGGGTGCTACTGTACTGTGACAACAAGGTGCATACAGTGACCCTCAGCCATACAAGTGGAACTGGGTAGGTAAGTAGTAAAAAAGAACACAATGACCAATACTCTGTTTGATTTTCTGTGTGTATTGAACATGGAAGTGGCTGTCGTGATGTAGAAAGATCAGGTCGTGCAAGCAACCACATGAGCAAGAGAGCAACAAACCTTTCTACATCACCATACCTGTACTTGCAGTTACATGTATGCAAAATCCAGAATACTAGGCAAATGTTTTAATTAATGGCTCAAAAATAAGAACACAGGTGAAAATCCCCATACACAGCTGCCTTTAATTTATTTACACATATTGAGACATTTCTGTATATAAGGCCACTATGCAGATTAAATTTTGTATCCATAGACAGAACAGAGTTTTCTGCTGATATGGTGATCATTACCCCATTGTCACTGACGGACAAAAGCAGCTCTCCAAATGATAAGACACAAAGCTTTCAGAAATTAAAACATGAATTATTTGAAATCTAAGATGTAATAAACACTTACAGTTTAGTGAGGTCAGATTCTTTACTTGTTCTTTTAAGATGTCTAAAGAAACAAATCAAAACATATATTAAAGACAGGGCAAACATTTTTTCTGTAATACAAGAACTGTCCATCCTGATCTTAGATATGGTATATGAGAAATTGGTATACAGTGTAATAACCTATGAGGAATACAGCAAATAAGTGTGTGTGACCCATGCAGTCATACATTGAACCCTTTGCATTATCTTTGTTAATGAGGACTGGACCAGCATTGGAAGACAGGATTACCCTCAACACCAAAGTGTACCTTTATTCCTGCACTTGAGCTTCAACCACTGCATCAAGCCTGGAGCTAGTGTCCTAATTGTCCTGGCTACTACAGTGGTGCCTCGACTTATGAATGTCCCAACATATGACCATTTTGAGTTATGGCCAGCTCCGGCCACAAAATTTTGCTTCTACTTGCGACCAGAGCTTCGAGTTACAACAAAAAGGCAGGGGGAAAAGGCAGGGAATTCATATTACTGTTGGTGGTGAAGAGGCTGCTTCTTTGTAGCTCTTCTTTGTAGCTCTTTAGTTAGAGAGTGTATGATTGGAGGAGGCTTCGGACTGCTTATTAAGGTGCTGATTTCTACTTAAAAAAATGTTCTGGATGGGTTTTGCAGCGTGGTTTTGGGCTGGGTGGTGGGATTATGTTTCTATGCTGTGATGGGTCTTGCACGATTTGTTTGTTTTGGGGGGCTTTTTCCCCATTTCCAATGTGTCTTGCAGGGTTTGTTTGTTTTTTGGGTTTTCTTTTCCCATTTCCGAAAGGTCTTGCAGGGTTTGTTTGCTTTATATTTTGCTTTTTTGCATTTCCGAAAGGTCTTGCGTGGTTTGTTTGCTTTCTGCTTTGCTTTTTTTGCATTTCCAAAGGGTCTTGCATACTTTGTTTACTTTTCTTTTTCTTTTCCCCTTTGGCTGGAACAGATTAATTGTGTTTCCGATGGGTCTTGCAGTGCTTTGTTTTGGGTTTTTTGTGATTTTTTTCCGGCTGGAATGGATTAATTGCATTTCAATGCATTCCTATGGGAAATGGTGCTTCGACTTACAACTATTTCAAGTTACGACCGGAGTTCTGGAACGAATTAAGTTCATAAATCAAGGCACCACTGTATTTCTAGGTCACAAAACTGAGAAATGTCATGAACTAGCTTAGATAAATATCCTAACACTGTGATCCTGCACATATACCGCTGATTTGTCACCCTCCCTCCACACTCCACCAAATGCATATTAAATATTGCCTAAGCCTTCGCTAATTCAACTGTCTATTTTGGCCCTGTCTATGACTGAAGAGCTTTTCAAAGCAACTTGTAACAAGCCATCAAAAATTGTGTGAGATTGACTACACCACTGATCCAGCTTCTAGTATTATATTCCAATCATACAAAATGCATGCAAGTAGGTAAGTATATGATAGAAGGTGGAAAATATCTGGAGTGGATGAAAAGTACAATTCTCTGGAAATCACTAGAGCTTTAGTATTTACTGAGAAATGCACAGAATCAAAACATCAATAGGTAAAACAGCTTGGATTACATTTACAGAATAAAGAGCTACGGACCTATATGCATGCATAAGAGATTTTCAGTTTCTAAAATGGTGAAAATACATTTAGAACTGTAAAATTATTATATGAGTAACATCAGTGTAACTGAGGATTATCCATGTTTTGATTTTTCTGTTTTGAAAACAAGATTTGGGGATAGGTTTACCAAGTTGGTCAAATCAGTGAGGATTTCTTACCTCAAAAAGCCATTTTACAGTGTCTATCAGCCCTGTTATTCTTGTAAAGACTGACAAGATCCATGTCTTAAAGCCAAAATTCAAAGCAGGCCACCAAACAGAAAAACAGCTCCTTGTTTTCTGCAATAATTTTAATTCCCTTGTACCATGCTTTCAGTTACATTTCAAGCTCTTTCTTGACTGGGGAAGGATGGACAGGACTGTATTCCTAGCATCTCTTACTGCAGACAATTTTTCTGTTATTCTTCAATAAAGCTTTACATACTAAGTGTAATTTCTTCCCCCCCTCAGGTTTGAGTACATTTGAGTACATGTGAAGCTGATTTTCAGAAAATAAGTACTGTATCTCAATTTAGAGTAGCCAAAAGACGCTCTGGAAAAAAACTAAGCTAGAAGCTTTTGTATCCAAAGTTCTACTATGGCTAGCTACCCTTTTTAAATTATCCAAATAGCAAACAGCTTCACAGTATTGTATCAGCAAAGCATCCAAATATCTCTTTGCAACATAAATATATAATATATATTTTATTTCGTCAAAACCATGGCATCCTGAGTGATTTATACCATGGTTTTAAGAATGACGAAATAAAATAATAAACGCTAATAAATCACTCTGGTTGCAACGGATAGAAAAGTAGAAAAAAATACAATACAAATATTTATTTAAAAAAAAAACCCATGGCATCTTTATAAAGATCTGACGGTCTTGCTAGTCAGGGACACAAACTGCAACTCCGTGGCCTCCCCTCCTGGCTTTCTTTTCTCCACAAGTTTCTTCCAGCGCATTTGTGAACTTGCCCTGTTGTGTTTACACCTTTTAGCGTGTCAACCGCTACTAAAGTGAGGTACCACTGACATCTGCCAAACAACCACTGCGCCGAGAGATGAAGATACCAGCGGGCATGGCGTAGGTGACGTCATCGCCTTTCACTTGCCGCGCCAGGGGGCGGGGCTTGACCCAAAAAAATGCGCGGCAAGCGAACGCCAGGCCGGCCCCTCCCTTTCAGCCCTGGGGTCCACGTGCTTATTTGGGTTGCCTCGCCGGTTGACGGGGCGAGACTGGAACGTGTGAACGCGTTCTGAGCGTAAGGAAGCGGATAACCACCAGGGTCGTATCCAATTCCGGGCTCTCTTGACTCTGGGTTTTTGCAAGGTTACTGAAGGGTTTCTGCAAGCTCGGCTTGACATCGTTTAAATTCCGTTGGTGCCACGGATCTGCAGCGTAGGGCTTCAGCCTGCCTATACCCTACTTTACTTGCCTTTCTAGCCAGCCTCCCGAAAAATGTGAAATGGCAACTTTTCAAAGCCCCGCGATCTCACTCACTCAGTCCTTCACCGGCTGGTTTAAAACCGCCCTTATCCCGCCGGCAAAGAGTTGCTGGATCGTCGCAGCTCCGAGATCGCTTCTAGTTACTCACCGGTAGACGGAGGAGATTTGCCGGCCTCACCTCCTGCTCCCGCGCAGCTCTTAGTCCCTCCGGCTGGGAACGGCGGCCGCGTTTCGCTGCTTGGCAACGGGCGCCTCTTTCAACAGAAGGCGGGGAGGGAGAGCTTTGGCGGGTTGGGAAAAACAGATTATTTCAACGAGTTGATGCAGAGTGTGGCGGGAAACTCGGGATGAGGGGGGCGAATTGAGGTTGGTCGGGGATTTGAGGTCCTTTGGAGCAGAGAGAAGTCAGGTTTGGGGTGGGGGAAGCCATAGACCGGAAAAGCTAGGATACTGTTAACGAGACAACAGAGAAAACAATTCTTACTGGGGAACTCAGAGAAACGTTCATCTTTTTACTTTGTTAAACTTCTTGTATTCTTACCCGATGTTAGGTGTGCTCGTTGGAACCTAACAGATTAGGTAAAGAAGTTACACTGAAGTGCCCTCATTGATAATCCAGATTATAGGTGATCGCCACTGTTTTATGTACAGTATGTGCTTCTTGCAATAGAGGAACAAGGAAGGGGCGAGATGCCTATGAAACTGATGGACAAGACCTGGTTGGTCTTTCCAGCCAAATCGTATGCACTTTCAGGACATCCCAAAACATTGTCCTGTCAGAGGCAAAAGATTAGATCATTTCCCCTCCCTGTTCCTTGGATGAAAACCAACTGGAGAAGCTTGCCTTAATACTGGCAGCAAGAGAACATCCCACCCTATGTCTGAGACAGCCGTCTAGCAGGTGTTTGCAAACACAGAGCTTTGTCCTGCAGAAAGCAATAGAGCTCAAAGGCAGCTGTCCCGTTGCTGGTGGTACAGTATATAAGGCCCTCTAGCCATAATACACTGGAGTTCCTTAAATTCACCTGGTCTTAATTACAGAAAATCAAAGGATTTTTGTACACAGGAGGTAGAGTTGGACACAGCAGGTAGAGCTGGATTGTTCTCTTGTACCTGTGAAATTCAAATTATTTCAGCATTTAACTGTATAATACTGGACAGATGAAGAGCAATGTATGTAGGGAATGAACCTAGTGGAGTTCCCTTCCCATCAGTGACTTTCATACTGGTAGTCCAAAAACATGTACTGTATGATAAAATAAATCCCAATGAACTCAATAGGACTTTTGTATGAGTAAGTATGGCTCAAGTTGAGTTCCTCATGCAAACAATTCATTGCATTACATGTAAATCATTGGAAGATAAAATGATTGGATGAACCATCTGTTTCCATTTTTCTGTCCATTTTTCTGCCATCCGATTTAAAAAAATTAAAATCCTTAAAATATTTTTAATAAGACTCAGTGGAAAAAAGGTGAATATCGAGAATTTTCACACGCACACAGACACACACACACACACACACAGAGAGAGAGAGAGCATACACATGGTTGCGGGTGGAACTATAGGCAGGTGAGAACAGAGAAAAATTAATTGCAAATATTACATTATTAATTGACCATTTGCAAAATTGTTGCTCGTAACACAGCTAGTCTGGCTCATTATAAGCCCATAAACATACAGATCCATTTCACTTAGCAAATTCTGTATATTTACCACAGGTAGGGAGAATGCTCTAGCCCTGACCTTTTTGTTTTTAGTATCACCGCTCTCCTACCTGTGGAGGTTGATGGGTCTGGAGACTCCACTATCCGTGGGGGTTCTCCATGTGAGTTGGGCCCTGGAAAATCAGCATCCTGACTCATGGGGATCTTCCATGGGTACCAAAAGCTGTCCTCATATGTGTGTGTCCTGTGCTGTCAAGTCAGACAGCAACCCTAGCAGGGTTTTCAAGATAAGATATTTCCAAAGTGGTTTCATCAGTTCTACTCCCCCAGTGAGTTTCCACGGCCAAGTCGGGATCCTGTTCTCCAGAGTCCTAGTCAGCCCCTTATCCATACTGGGAATTGTCCTCATATAGGAGAGCAATAAAACTGAAACACAGGATGTAGAGCTGGATTGCTCTCTTGTACCTGTGAGAAGCATACATGATTTGCTAATGATTAAATACAGCTACATATATTAAGAATCTTGTTATCCTGATTAAAACCCTGACAATAGATTGCAATTTCTTAAGGAATGGTAACTCAACTATCCCTATAAATCTGCCTTTTCCATTTCCTGTATGTTCCATAGTGGCTATTTTAAGGTCAATTGACAAAGTGTCCTGGGAAAATAAAATGCGGTCTTACTGGATTTTGAATATCATTATTTCAGATGTCAGTTTTGCATAAATTATTTCTAAGTAATCAGAAATAATTTACCAATCCCTCCTTCTGATGATACTGTGGGACCAATGCAGCTTGCTTGCACTGTCTAGCTTCTCTTCTGGCTAGCACAACCGGGAATCAAAATCTTGACCCCCAACTCTACAGCCATGTGCTCCAACCCACTGAATTATCCAGCCAGCACTCTGTGTAGCCATTTCCCCCCTTAAAACTACAGACCATTCTTCATTGTTCTTTTTCAACTAAACATTCAGATTTTCTTAGTTCTCCTTTGACTGATTAGCAAGACAGCCTGTTTCACATCTGTATAAACAACAGCCTACTTACTAAAGTAATCTGTCACTTCTTTCTGTTGATAGGCATACTTTCTATTGAACCCTCTTCAGAAACGTCTGTGCATCATATGTTTCTTTGTTTAACTTTCTGTTTGAGGAACATGATGGCAACAGTAGTGCCACTGAAGATCAAACAGACTTTCTGTGTAGAAATCAGTGGAGGAATCTACAAGTCTTGCTTTTCATTAATATGCTCCAGTGTACTGAGGTAATGTCATGTTCCTTGTCATGATAGTCTAAAAAGCCCAAACTTTTACTGCATTTCTTACTCTTCCTTTTAAACATTGTGAATCTAATCCTAAAGCATATTTGCCAGGAGCTCTTGGGATGTTTAGGATCATGTGGAGAGGGATCCATTTTGGAATTACCGTGTTTCCCTGAAAATAAGACAGGGTCTTATATTAATTTTTGCTCCAAAAATGCATTAGGGATTATTTTCAGGGGATGTTTTATTTTTTTCATGGACAACAATCTACATTTATTCAAATACAGTCATGTCATATTCTGGCTGCTGTACAATGGTGGAGGACGAGGTTTCACTTAACTAGGGTTTATTTTGGGGGTAGGGCTTATATTACAACCATCCTAAAAATCATACTAGGGCTTATTTTCAGGTTAGCTCTTATTTTCAGGCAAACAGTGCACAGTAGTTGGGAGATGTCAAAACTTGAATTCAGTGCATGGTCTCAAGTGGATGTAGATTGCCGGGTGTGCACTGAAGCTGCTGCAACTTTGTCTACAACTGCCAACGGATTGTCTACAACTGATAACTTTGAGCACTAGATGCATAAAACTTCTATTTCATCAAAAACCCCTATTATTTTCCTTTGTAACATAAATTCATGCTTTTATTTTAAGAAAGTGAATATCTTGTTATGGAAAGTTAATTCACATGAGGGACAACCTCTGAATATAATAATTAGAATTATATTTTTATGCAAAATCTTACCACCCAGATAGACTCATCAACCAAGTATTCGTTAATTCTTGATATGATTCATAAAGCGTTTATCAAACACGTTAAATGAGAGAAAGAAAAAACATATTTATTTTTCTTTTGAATAGCTCACCCTTTACCTCTTCCTAGAAATAATTTAATATGATTAGATATTAGTTGTACAAGTTTATTTTATTATTATTTTACAGAAATAAAGAAAAATGCTTACAGTAGGTACAAACAGAGTCCAACAAGAGAGATGTTTTAAATGAAATGCCCCGTCATATTCTTACCAAGACAGTGAGATAATCGGATATCACTTTTGGAATTTTCATGTAATCTGGAAGAAATTCTCTAGTTCATTGGCTGAAATCCAGTAGCATAATTTATACTGTGTAGGGCTGATGACATTATCAACTTTTTTTTGAAATTTAATGTTTCCTCCCATTCCATAGCCCCAGTGGCTTTCCTAAAATGAAAAGGAGCCTCGGGATATTCATGGGGAGAACTGGAATTTTTTTAATTTCCAAAAAAACCCACATCACAGCAGATAATGCCATCAGCCTTACACAATGTTAATTAAAGAAACAGTATTTTAGCTACAGTCTCTGAAATGGAAGCAGGCACTTAAATACCTAAAGTGTTTTCCTTTTGTTTAAATAACTTACAGCACTTGTTGAATTACAGGAGACTTAGTACCAAGTATGTGGAAATAAAAGCAACTGAACTGAAAGGATTTACTTTTCAGTAGCTGTGACTTTTCAAGTTGGGGAAATAGTGACTTTTTTCTTTTTCTTTCTGACTCTGCCTAGGCCAGGCTACAATCCTACAGGCCAGTATTGTGCTATACTAACTGTATGTAGAATGTCAACTGCTCAAGCATATTCCACCATTTAGCCTCTAGCTGTGCAACTAGGAACACCATTGACACCCTGTAAGATGGAGAAAATTGCTTTAGTGATTGCCATTCCCCGTAATAAATCCTGATCATAAATTCATCCTTATCACTTACTATATGATTTTGGGCCAGTCACTTTTAGTCTAAGGTCAATGAGGGCATTTCCCAGCTTGAGATTTTTTAAAACTTTAATTTGTAGAAAGGAGAGGGCAAATCTATACTATATGCAAATATCAGAAGGGTGACCACATGCCAAGTAGCCTTCAGATACCGTGTGAGCAATGGGAAATAAAACTGCTGTTTAGCATATGATGGAGTCATTCAAGCAATACCTTCCTGCACCTTTTTGGAGGCACCTGTGAGGGTTTGGGGTTTGGCTCCAGTTTGTCTTCAAATACCTGTAAATCGACAGACTTCCTCTGTTTAAAAATCGGTGTAACGTTTATTGGATTGTTTAACAAATAACCTGTGTCAATGAAGGTATTCTACCCATTTCCTCCCTCTAACAACTGGTTAGATGGGGGCTTCCACTCTTCAACTTTAAAGGGGTTGCACCAGTGAGTATTCCAGGGTCCCAGCCAGTCCAGTGTAAAGTCCATGTTCAGTAATTGTCCTGTCTCCCCTTCCAGTAAGGAGACTGTGTCTTCATCCCAGTCATCTGTCCAGACCTGGTCTTGTGAGGGGCAATCCTCCAGCCATAGTCTTCCGAGGGACCCCCTCTGCTGTAGCTCCATCATCCGCCTTTCTGATCTTTCCTCTCCCTCTCCACCCTTTCCTTCTCTTCCCTTAACTTCCTTCTCCACCCTTTTGTCTTTCATTTCCCCCAATAAGAGGGTTTAGGGGTGCTCTTACTTCTCCTTCTTGCATCTGTCTCCTCCTTTGGGACCATTAGTTTTTTACCTTCCCCGTCCATGAATCTTCCAATCAAATCCACTCCCAACCACGAGGCAGGTTCCCATTCTCCCTCTTTATATCCACAAGCCCTGCCTCTATCCGGGGCTGTCATTCCATTTCCGCCAAAACATTCCCGCTTTCTTTAATAGTCATTCCTTTCAACTTCTCTTCTACGATCCCCGGGTCTGTTCCGGGTGGTCTTATCTTCCTGGGAGGGGGAATAGGTGGCGTTTGTACTTCCTTGTCAGCAGAGGGTGGAAGGGACGGCACTCCTGTGAGAGGAGTCTTGCTCTCACCATCAGTCTTACACCATTCAGTACTTTCTTCCTGTGTTGAAGTCCACATCCTTCTTAGGGTGGTCACCTCACCACATGTCGGCAAAAAACAAAAACAAAAACATTGATGTCAAGGATTTTGCATGTGTGGCTTAAGTATGAGTTCTGGGGGTAAAGGATCAGGTAATCAGAGGTAAGCAGGGTGATACCGGCAAGGGTAACAACAAACCTGCCAGGTAAGAACTGCCACCACCCTTTTCTGTCCAGCTAATGTAAGCTGAGGGATACCCAAAGTTTACAAGATGTTCCCAACCACTTTAAATACACCAAAGGCTAAAACCCTGAACCCCATACTTCCCAGAGCGACAGGCAAAGATTAGATTGCAGTAACCAGCAACCAAACATCTAGGTGTAGAATTTGCCACCCTAGGATTCCACAGGTACACGCATGTGCATGCACACACAAAATAGGGGAATGATTTTTTTATGATAACGACAAAGGTCAGATTATGCACAGATACAGGAGTTACAGCCAGAAAACCATAGTTTGAATGAATGCAAAGTAGAACAAAAGCATACTTCCTAGAGTATTACAACAGCATGGACCTCAGAAGGATTAAGAGCCAGGGATCAGACAAAATGAACAGATATGGAAACAGTAGACATACGTAAAGAAATGAGGACAGAAACCAATGGACTCTGTAGTTTCTTTTAGAGTAATTATACATTAATCTAAATGAAACCTGTCATTCAATCATAAACCTCCCAGGCCTAGTCTTTTTGGAACTGGAGTGCATGCAGTTTCTCACAGGAACTACTGTTGAAATAGATTCCTGATTAGCAGATCTCACTGGGTAAACTTGGCAAGTCAAAACAATTGTAGGTATAGGTTTCTCTTTTAGAAAGAAGCTAACATATAGTTTATTTTGCTTAAAGATACAGAGTTAAAGAAAGCTGGAAGCTCACAGATGGTTGCTACTATTTGAGCACAATATTGCAGCACATAACATGTTGCAGGGCCCCCCAGGGAGGTAATCTCAGTGTGCGGTTTCTATTTGTGCTTTTGTATATCTATTTTATTTTTACCCTTCAGTATATCACAAACAATTTTGATATTGTGGGGTAACATAGGAAACAAAGTTCAACAATAAAGTGTATTTTCAAACAGTGAGGCTATCTCTCTACCTATAAACTGTTCATAGAACAATTGTTGGAAGGAGGCTATAAGATTGTCAAGTCCAACCCCCCTGCTCAATACAGTTCATTTGCAGTGATTCAGAAAAAGGCATGATATTTTGTTGCTTTTAATATAGAACTGGACATTATGATGTGGGATGGTTTATATATGCAGAAAATAATACATTGTACTGATAAAGTATTCATTTGAAGATGCTGATGTTGGAATAGAGCTTCTCGTACCAAGCTAGATTTGTAGATAAATAGCAGTCAATGCAAGTGGGAATCAGAGGAAAACACTTCATATATTGGTTACCCTTCTGCTGATTCCATACTTACCTATATATGCTACCCCATTCAGTGTAAGTGTTACAATACAGAGTTGCCTCCACTTATGAACATCTTGACTTGCGACCAATTCGAGTTACGACCAGCTCCGGTCACAAAATTTTGCTTTAACTTGCAACTGTCGGTTTGAGATGCAACTGGAAAAAAGGCTCCCTCTGTCCTTCCTTTCCTGCCCTTTTTTTAACCATAGAGATCATATTAGGTTAAGAAAAGTCTCCCCCTTCTGGACGGATTAACCGCTTTTGCATTAGTTTTTATGGGAACTAATGCTTTGAGATACAACCAGTGCCTTGAGATACAACCAAAAACAGTCAGAATTGATTAATCGCATTTCAGTGTATTCCTATGGGAAATGGTGCTTTGAGTTACGACCAACTTGAGTTACGACCATCATTCCGGAATGAATTAAGTTCGCAACTCAAGGCACCACAAGCCAGTGTGCAGTGATGTCATCCTGCTAGCAGAAGCATTGCTGGACTCGCAGTTAACTGGTTCAAACAGTTTTTAGTTGGACAAGTGGTCGGATAGTTGGGGGACTCTGAAAGATTACATGAAGGAGTGTGTTGCCACTTGAACATTTGAAAAGAGGGGAGAGAGTAGAACTATCCTAGCATACACTAATATAACTGGACTTAGGTCTTAAATACTAAGAGAATTACTTGTTTCACTACAGTTTATCACCAAAATATTCATTTTAAACTGTGATAATGGAGTTCATACATATATTGGCCTTAACCAAAGTTGAACTTGTGAGGGAAAGGTATGTAAACTAATAAGTTGTCCAAGAACCAACAGAGGAACATTGAGTTTTAAGTAGTCAAGTAATTATTTTTGGAATGGTGGCTGTATTGTGATAATCAAAACAAAGCAAGTTCATTTATTACAATTTGGTGAATGATTTTTTCCCTACATGAAATATCAAGAATAAATAAGAATAGAGTGGTATTAGAGAATTAGAAAAATTAAAATATAGAGAAAGTAAGTCAGGAGACACAAGGAGAAGGAATTTTGAGGTAGGTGTGTGTGTGTGTGCGGATTGGACTGTTGGGTCGTATTATTAAAAAAAACAGTCAAAATCCTGTTGTGCATAGTAAATTGCACTAGAGTAGGCCCCAATGGGGATTTGGTGAGTCAACTCCATGAGTTCCACTGATCAAAAAGGCTTACTTTGTCATCCTTTTATATGGCAAATTGCAGTTAGACTAGGCCAACTTGAATCAATGGAGTTAATGGGGAAGTTGACTCATAAAATCCCCATTGATTCAGTGGGCCTACTTTAATGCAATTTATTACACTAAGCAACAGGATTTTGGCCAACATACTTTGTCTTTTTGTGTTTTCCTGAATTCTCTATATATATTAAATGGGATGTCTTTTGAACAGGAAACTATTTGTAGGACAATGGCCAGGCACTGTGGCTTGCAAGATAAGGCAGACTATAGATTTAATGTATGTTAGATAAATTATTGGATTTTATCATTTTTTCTTTCTTCATTTTATTGATTATATTGAACCAAATACCAATATTTTGTTTTTTCTAGTACTATAACTGGAACTGCGAGATACCATCTTTACTGTCTTGACCCATCCACAAATTAGTTGCTGAAAAACAAGAGCCCATTTCAGTATTCCTTAAAAGTGGCATAAATGTATAAGCCTCTTTAATTAATTGTAGCTGATCAGCCACAAGGCAAACATTTAATTAAACCTTGGGAGACAATAACATGGCACATAAATTATCCATTCAGGAGTACAGAGGTCTTTAAGTTTCATTAAAAATTGTTTAACCAATAATTACACATCTTACGCTTAATTTGTATTTTTGCACATTTGAAGACAGGAAAAAAACCCCACAGATTTCCTGTTTGTTGTTTGTCAGTTATTGTTTTAATGCCTTTTGACTTGTATTTACTTAGCTGGTTATTCATGTTGTTTCCTCAGTTATCATAACTGTCATTCAAATAATAGATTAAAATTCGATTTGAAAAGCCTTTCCCAATTTTGTAAAAATCATTACTAAACTTCAGAAGGTCATGTAAAAAAACTTGGGAGTACTGTAGCACAGGTGGGTTAATAAATGCTGAACAGTTAGAGATTTCTTTTGCTTCATTGAAACATACTCAGTTGTCCCAATATTTGTAACAAAACAAATGTCTTTGAAATGTCAAATATACTGTAGTTCTAAGAAATTTTGACATGAACTATAGTCAATGCAGTGATTTTGAAATGCAACTGTAATGTTTCAGTATGTGGCCCCTGCTTGTTTCACCAGACAAAGAGCTCACACTATCCCACTAGCTGACACCAATTGTGATGTGCCCCTCATGTGTCCCCAGGTTTTTTTAATTTAATTTTATTTATTTTATTTATTTATTAGATTTCTATCCCACCCTTTTAGACAAAGTCTACTCCGGGCGGGTTCCATTAAACATTGTAAGCTAAAACAGTTAAAAACAATTCAAAACAATAGTGATTAGTAATGCTAAGTAATACTCAAGATGGGAAAACATAAAATTATAATAAAAATAAAATCAAGTATTGTTTTCAAGGTTGTTTCACTAGCCTGAGGCCCACGACAGGTTCTCTCCTTTATGCTGCCACCAGTTGACCTCTGTCAACACCTCAACAGCTCCCATTGGTATATACAAACAACCTCCTACATGAGCCAAAGTAGGGTGATCCCTACAGCAACCTATTCCACTGGTTGAATAATTTGGAACAAAGAAATACGCAAGGGGAGATCTGCCATAAGATGTTACAGTTAATGCTTCTTAGTGTCCTGGTCCACCAGCTGTGCTTCTAGGATTCTCCATTTCTTTGACCTTTTTGTGTTTGTACACACACAACATTCAGAATTCTATCGTGAGTGAGCATGATCTGTGGTCAGTGGGTTGTCTGCAGTTTCTTGTGCCTTCTTTTCTTTCCCAAAAACTTCTCCTCCATCTATAGAGGTTATCCTTGTCATGTTGATATTTCCATCTTCTTTCTCTTGAGCCACATTTTGCCTACAAAATTATCATAATTCAGTTTGTGAATTGGCCGTTATACATTTGATACATCTTTGCTTACAATGAGATTTTCAAGAACGCAGGGAAAAGATACGTGTCTGTCTTCATAGCACTCAGTGTCTCAGTGATGTCTTCCAGGTGCTCAGAATCTGATGGGGAGAGGGAGGGAGGGAGGGAGAGAGAGAAGTATGGTGAACTGTACTGCTCACTATATATGCCAGTGTATCCTGCCCTTGAGACTTCCATTGGGAGACTAAGAAGTTGAATTTCAAATGTGTGTGATGCTCACACATTACTCCTTATCCCAATAACAAAAGCACAGAGGCAGAGAATTATTGTTTGCCAAAGAAAGTCAAGGATTATGACAGTGGAACTAGTTACCTCGGGAATTGGTGAGTGCTCCAACACTGGAGGTATTCAAGAAAAACTTAGATAATCACCCGGCAGATATGCTTTGATTGCATTCCTGCATTGAGCAGGAGGTTGGACTAGATGGCCTTGTAGGCCCCTTCCAACTTCACTTTTCTATGATTCTATGAAAAGCAAGGGCAATGAGAAGGCAGGGCTTTGGAAGGCGTATAAATGACACAGGCTTGGTGCCCCAGCAGTTGCCTGAATGGATAAATCCAAAGACAAATCAAAGAAGAAAATAAAGCTGAAGCAGACCTTTGTTCCAGGATAAGGGAAAGGATCTTCTATTGTTGCGGATACCTAGAAGCATCAGAGGGTTTCCTTTTTCACTTTCAGCTACACACTCATAGTGTGGTAGTTAGCTTGTTATTGTTGGTGATGTAGCACATCACATTGTGCAGAAATACTAAGGAAAGCAACTTTCAGATGGGTGATTAGTGGGAGACTGAATGGCAGAACCCAACCTGCCCACCTGGTCCCTAAGGCCAACAAAGGTTATTGCTGTCATTCCATTATTTATTTATATAGTCACCCTTCCTTCCCTGTTTCCTCAGCTGGTTCAAATGTAGCAGATTTTAGATTGAATTCAGAGGATTACATTGGTACCCAAAGATCCAATTGCAATCCAGGCATGGAGGAGCTGCTTATACAGTGTAGTCTGCTACCCATTCCCCACCATTTCTCCATTTATCTTTCCTCGCCTGCAGAAAATTAGGCTAATTCATAACATTGCTTCCCCATTGCAAAGTGATTGTTGTTGTCTCTTCAGTGTGAAAATCAATAATGACCAGTTTAAATAAATATATTAACTTGGCATCTGGCCCCTTCAATGTGTACCTAGAATTGTTCTAATGAAGGCTGGCCATTCCTGCCAAGCCTGTGATGGTGGGGCTTTTGACCCATTTACAAAATCAAGTTTAGATGTTGTTTTTGAAAAAATGTGGCAACAATCAACCAGAAAACAATTACAAAATAAAAGCAAGCCAGGGCTGTCAATATCATGAATGCCCTGAATAATAAGGACTTAACATTAGTGCTTCTGAAGTTAAATATAGGTTGCTCCATTCATGTACAAAGATACTTAGATAGCAAATGAAAACTAGCTGCTGTGATGTTCTGGTATTCATATATAATTGAAATACCCAAGTGTAAGATGCTCAAGCACAATAGATGACAAGTGATAAAAACAAGGGAAGGTCTTTAAAACAAGATTCAGAACTCTGGGGAATATTGAGAATTCCTCATCCAAACTGAGGAAACTCCAAAAGCTCTGTCCAAATTAACACATAATGAACATCTAAAATAACAACAAAAACCCAACTGAAATGCTGAAGCTGACAAATCAGTGAATATTCTTCACTGATAAAGCATCACATGTAGAGGTAAAGGTTCCCCTTGACATTTAGTCCAGTCATGTCCAACTCTAGGGCAAAGTGCTCATCCCCATCTCCAAGCCGTAGAGCCAGTGTCTGTCCATAGACAGTTTCCGTGGTCACATGGTCAGCATGACTAGACACGGAACGGCATTGCCTTCCCACCGTGGTGGTACCTATTTATCTACTCACATTTACATGCTTTTGAACTGCTAGGTTGGCAGGAGCTGGGACAAGTGACGGGAGCTCATTCCGTCGTGTGGATTCGATCTTACGATGGCTAGTCTTCTGACCTTGCAGCACAGAGGCTTCTGGGGTTTAACCCGCAGCACATCCCATATTAAGAACTGGTTAGGACTCATCTAGAATACTGCTTCCAGTTCTGGATACCACACTTTGAGAAGGATGGCAACATATTTGAGCAAGTTCAGAGGACAGAAACAAGGATAATCAGAGGATTGGAAACTAACCCGACATTAAAAAAACCTGAAAGAATTCGACATCTTTAGCCTTGAGAAAAGAAGACTGATGGGAGATCTGATAGCACTTTTCAAATACTTGAAAGGCAGTCATACAGAGGAGGGGCAGGATCTGTTCTTGATCATCCCACAATGCAGGAAGCCAGATTTAGCCTGAATATCAGGAAAAACTTACCTTTTTAATTGTTTATTGGCGTTTTTCACTGTACAAGAATGATTCAAGGCCAGCTCTAAATAAGAGTAACCCTGTCACTAAACCAAAAGGATCCAGCTTGGCTGTGGAGCAGAAGGCCAGCTTATGTTGTGGGATTGCTAAAGAACAGCATGCACTGGACTGTGCCACAAGTGGTCCAAAATACTAGCTATTCTCTGCCTAATCGCGCCCTAAGTCAGGGATATACAGTCCTGTGAAAAAGAAAGTACACTGTCTTTGAATTTGTGATTTTGCATTTCAGGGCATAATAAAAATCATCTGGTCTTTAGCAAGTCTGAAAATTAGGTAAATACAACCTCAGGTGAACAACAGCACATGACATATTACACTGTGTCATGATTTCCTTCATGAAAATAAAGCCAAAATGGCAAAGCATGTGTGAAAACTAAGTACACCTTATGACTCAATAGCTTGTAGCACCACCTTTAGCATCAATAGTTTGAAGTAATTGTTTTCTGTATGACCTTATCAATCTCCTACATCATTGTGGAGGAGTTTTGGCTTGCTCTTCTTTACAACATTGCTTCAGTTCATTGAGGTTTGAGGGCTTTTGTTTCTGAGCAGTTCTTGCAAGTTCCCACCCCAGCATTTTAATTAGTCTGGACTTTGACTGGGCCTTTTTGTTTTCAATCATTCTGTTGTATATTTGCTGTTGTGCTTGGGATCATTTTCTTTTTCGGCCAAGCTTTAGCTGTTGGACAGATGGCCTCTCATTTGACTCTATAATACTTTGGTATACAGAGGAACACATGGTCAACTCAATGACTGCAAGGTGTCCAGGTCCTGTGGCTGCAAACTGAGCCCTAATCATCACCTCTCCACCACCATACTTGACAGCTGGTATGAGGCCTTCATGCTGTGTTTGGTTTTCACCAATCTTGATGCTATGCATTATGGCCAAATATCTCCACTTTGGTCTTGTCCGTCCAAAGAGCATTGTTCCAGTAGTCTTGTGATTTGTCCAGATGCAACTTTGCAAACCTCTTAGTCTGCCTGGTGCTATTTAATAATCAACTGAATCCACATAATATTTTGGTATTTTCTATTCCTTCAAATCAATGGAACTTACTTCTGACATGCAAAGGACTGTGCTGTTAGAGAACACCAAAGCCTTTGAACCATTTATTTGATTAACAAAAGCCCTGGAAGAGCATAGTAAAAATTTTAAAAAAAGATTTTTTATGCAGGCATAACAATCTGCATCAGATTTCAAAAAAACATGTGCAACAACTCTTCTTCTAAGATTACCCCTGCCTTTTTTTTCATTTAATATACTTGAAACTATCAATTAATTTTGTCCCATTTCCATTTTTTAACATTAGGATTCCAAAATTCTGTATCACTGTCTCCCCCATTCCAAACAATCAAGAGAGATTACTAGCTCTCAGGAGGCATCTTGTAGGCTGGACACAACTAATGAAACAGCAACCAGTCATTCTAGGCCAAGGGTCTCAAACATGCGGCCTGGGGGCCATTTGCCACCCGCCAGATGATAGCAGCCTTGCCTGCCTCCCCTGAAGCGCCTACGTGTCTTCTGCTGCCAAGAGTCAACAAAAGCCTTGCCTCACTCGCCAGCTGTCCCCCAAGACAGCACCTCTTGCACCCTCCATCTGGAGCTGCTGCCTGCCAGCCAGCCAGCCTGTCTGCCATCTGGCAGGCTGCAGTTCCAGATGGAGGGTGCAAGAGGCACTGTCTTGGGGGAGAGCCAGTGAGTGAGGCGTGCTGCCAGCCCTTTTCCCCGAGTGCCTGAGCCACCACCGAGCGATGCCTGAGAGCGGAGCTCACTCCCAGGCCGGCCTTGAAGAGCGCCTCCAACAGCACCGCCAACAGCAGCTGCCGCCGCCACCACCTCTTCCAGGGAAGCGGCTCTCTGGCTCTCTTTCTCTCTGAGCACCCCCAGCATCAGCCTCACCAGCAGCCGCCTCAGTGCCCAGCGGTGCTTCCTCCTCCCCCTCTTCGTCCTGCTTCAGCCGCCTCAGCTCTGGAGGCTGCCTGGGCTCACCTCGCAAAGTTTGCTCCTCTGTCGTGGTGGGGGTACGTGCTGCTGCTGGGTGTGCTTTTTTAGAGGGGGGCCCTCAGAGGAAGGTTGCCAGACCTCCATGTGTGTGTGTATATGTGTTCATGTATGTGCATGTGCGCGCACCTGTGGGGGGCCCAAGCCATTCTGTTTAATTTCGCAGGTACTGATGGGGGCTTTTCTCCTTTGACAAGGCAATTCTGTGAGGGTTTTTTAATGTTATGTTGTGCCCTCCCCCCTGGGTAGGTGGTCACCGGCACTCCCTTCTCTGCTTCTGTGTCCTGCTGCTGCTGGTGGTAGTGAAGAGGGAGTCGGAGGGGGTCATGGCTAGCGATGAGGGCTTGCACGCCGCTCCTCCTCCTCCTCCTCAGAGCCCCAGCCAGGCTAAGAAAACTCCTGGACGGCTTCCTCGGGCTCTTGCTCCACTTGGCGGAAAATCTGATGCGGCCCAGCCTCACCCAAACTCTGCCTCCAGTGGCCCCCAGGTAAATTGAGTTTGAGACCCCTGTTCTAGGCAATTAGCCTAGCCAACAATTCACAGCTAGCTGTAATTATGCATCCACCTTGCCCAGAGAATTTACAGGATTGTTACTTCAATGGTAGCAAGACTGCAAAGTTTGGTAGGGCAACATAACATGATTTGTTTTATACCTTGCCTTGATAAACAATACAACTCACTCTGGTTGTGCATGTTCATACAAATGCTATGATTTGTTTTTGTCTGTTAATAATTATGCATAGTTCATGCTGTGTTTGTGGATGCTATGTTTATTCCTGTAATTGCAACAAGCGCTGAAATTAATTACACTGTAACCTGTTAAATCTATAGGCCAACTGTTGAATTCTGTGCTAATTTCCCCCTTTATTCTTCCTCTTCCACCTCCTGCCTTTGATGTGTTTTATCCTTCCTGTTTAGTTTCTCTGTGGAATCATCTCAGAATAATCCTGCAGTTTTCTTTTATGAGTGAAACTTTGCATTTTTACAGTTGTCTGGAGAAAGATCCTTCCATGTGAAATATCAGTTTTAATAACCAGAAAAGAAAAATGCCATAAATCTGCACTAACCACATAACGCTGAAGTCTCTCAGAGACTGATTAACATTGAGACTCTACACAGGTTTTTCAATAATTAGAGGATGTGCTTGCATGGAAGCGTGACTGCTCCGGCCTTGATGCCTTTTCCCTGGGCAGCTCGCAATTATTACAGCCTACAGTACATTTCCTACCTTCCCAGCCTTCAGCCACTGATCTTTTTTTAGAGGGTGGGGTGCGAGTGAGCAAAAAAAAAAAGGTTTCTTAATGCCATACAGTCTTCTCATCAAGTTTGTGAGAGTTGCATATTCTAATTATGACTCTGCTGTTATTGTTTTTAATTTTCTTCTCTCTGCTCAGGAATAAAAGGGTAGCAACTGCTTATTTCCTAGCATATTTCCTCATTTGGTGCTGCTGAGAAGATTGCAACAACATGGTCGTTGACTATAGGAGATGACATGTTACCTAATCAACTAAGATGGCCCATAGCAGTCCGCTTCCCCTTTCACAGGACTCCAGCATACAGCCCTCACCCAGTGCTACCCTGAAAACATTTCCTGTATTAACATTACCTTTATTTATTGCTCCTGGATTCCTTGTGCCTCCATGTTTCATAAATAACAAATTAGATGGAGAAGCAGATCTTAACATTGCTAATGCTAGGTGGACGCATTTCGAAGTAATTTTCATGTGTCGTGTAAGCAGAAAGCACAGCTGTGAGGCATAGTGTCAAAGCACTGAAATTTCAAATTAGATATTTGGTTATTACTGTTTTAACTTTTCTCTAGTTTGCTGGAGTGATTGAATCAAGCTTGACCTTGACCTTTCCCAAATGCAGGCACTTTTGTCACCGTGACATATTTCCCCATCTCACTAAGCAAATAGTAATCCATTTGTATAAGATTTGGAACCCTGTCGTTTGTGCTGGAGAACCTCTATGCTGCACTGAAGTGAATAGGAGCTTGTACTGAATTAAAGACTGGGTTGTCATAATTGCTTTTTCAGAATGGTTGTATGTGATATTTCCCTGTGAACTCATACAGTCTCCTCAACCTGGTATTCTCAGCTGGGTTGAATTTTAATTTTATCATTACAACCAGCCCATCCTATCTGTGGATAATGAGCATGATAGTTCAATTTGTGTTGAATCAACATAGAACGGGGGGGGGGGCATGTTAATCCTGCCCTCATCTGTAGGTCCATTGCTCTTGTATGTGTGGAAGGTGATAGTCTGGATATGAAATATCCTCTATCCATAGGCACTCTCCACATGTTGATTCGTATTTATGACTCAGAGCTGCCAGAACGTTGTCTTATGAAGGCATGTGAAATCACATCACAGTGACTCTGAAAGAGGTCTGGTGATGTATTTATTAATTTTCCCCTAATTGTTCTGATGACTATTCCTTTGTAAAAAAAATTTAAAAAAATTTAAATGCTCTTTTTTTATGTCTAAGGAATGTGTGTCCCACCTAGATGTCTTTGGAGTACAGCTCCTGAGACACCTGATCATAAGCCATGCTGTCTGGAGCTGTTGGGAAAAGGAAGCTAGCAATACTAGAGGGATTGGTTCCTGGTGTATAATCATATATACAGAGTCAATGCATAGGATGAAGGGTGATTTACACATTCTTTAAATGAAATGAATTAAAGACTTCCAAAATACTGCCAGGGAATATTTGGCTTATGGAAATCATTCCAGAGTACTTCCATTTAAAAGACAAATAATGTAGCTTCCATATTATATCTGATCACTTTAGCATGTTTTATTATTCTGTGTAAGAAAAAAAATATGAACAAGACCCCAGATTTCTAAATTAAGATATTTTGGATCATGATAGTATTCTCTCAACATTTGTTTGGTGCCAGAGATTCCTTGTCTCTCATGCTCCCCCCCCCGCCCCCATGAGAGCAAGGCCTTGGTATTCCTGAAGTACTTGGCTTTTAACTTCCTCCCTCAGTTTACCAGTCAAAACAGGGTTTTGATCATTTCACCCCATCGAACAAACGTGAAGCTACATTCTTTGGGCTCCTCACTCCAAGCTGCAGAAAACAAGTCGGGAAGTTTCCCTACCTCCTCTCTTAGTGAAGCTGTCAGAAGCTCAAAGGATTCAGTTTTCTTGAAAATGAAGAGGCTCCTCTAGTTCTCACTGCAGTCCAGACTTTTCTAAACTTCCTGTTAAGTGGATTCTCCAATGACTAGTTGCCGATCACTCACAAACCTGTGCTGAAATTAAAAAAAAAAAAAAAAAGCAAGCACAGGCATGTATCAAAAGCCTTCAGCATGAAACTGAAAGCTGCGGCGCTACAGAGAGATCACCAGAACTCTCTGTTTAAATTGTCAGAGTATCTTTCCCTTTGATTTACCAGTTTAGTTTCATGTCCCCAAGAACAAAGCTGCCATCCCAATTACAATTAATAGCACCTTTCTCTTGTCTTCACAGAGGAATCCTTGTTTCCGTATTCCTAGAAGCGATCACTGCTACACTACAAGGTTACATGGGCCCCACTTCGCCAAGTTCAGGGGGCAATGCCACAGGGTTTAATTTCCTTTGAGTGAGAGACCACTAGAGAGTTAGGATGCCTTTGTAATACCTGTCTTATTTACAAAGGAAGAAGTAGAGACACAAAAGGGTTTTATCTCTACCGATCCTGCCTCAGATACTCAAAAGCAGCTGTTCTAGCCATTACAAGGCCGCAGCCTAGTTTAAATTAAAGCTATTCTATTTTAGACTCTCCCTAAAATTTAAAAACTGCCTGACATGCATGAGCTGCTCGGGAAGGAAAGATCGCTGCCTTCTGCCGTGGGCAACTTGGTTGACTTCCATCCTGTACACTGGGGTTTTCTGTCTCAACAACCAGTATCAAAATGCAGTGAGTGGCCCATGGAGGAAAGGTACCTTTCCTCCCTACCAGTGATTCTTCTCCAATCACGCTGTCTCTTTCCCATTTTTCAGCTGATTAATGCATTTTAGTTAAGCATCAGAGGAGAAAGTGTGAGGAAGAATTTAGAAAGGTAGCCCTCCACTATCTCTTCCTGGACTATATAGCAAATTAGGAGATCCCAACGTGGTTTCGTAGAGAGTAGGCAAGACTTTGAAGGAGAACTCAGGGGCTGGATGGGGAGGCCCAACAGAAGGGCTATGACTAGCATACAGACAGTGCACTAAAGCTAAACAGTAAAACCCATTTCAAGATTCTAGTTCTTGTTTTGCTGTCTCCCATTGGTTGGAGAATGCTTTTTCCCCAAATTCTGATGAACACTTCATTCAACACTGTGGACAGAGATTCCCAGCTGTCAATGAAGTTTCACTTCTTTTGTTAAAGCCTTTGGCCTTTAATGATTTACCATTCTCTTAGTGACTGGCTGCCTAAAAGGACAGTTGTGTTTCTGCTGTTTTCAGTGTGTCTTTAGTACTGTTTTTATCTACTAGTTTATTTTTTAAATATAACAACTAGTTTATTTTATATATTGTATATAACAACATATATGTTGTTATATATATTGTTATATATATGGTATATGGTATATGTTGTTATATATATGGTATATTATTGTTGTGCCTGTGTTGTATATATAAAACTACACACAAACACACACACAGGCACACACACACATTATATATATTACATATATAATATATTATTATATATTATTGTATATTATTATTGTATATTACACACACACACACACACACACACACACATAATGTGTGTGCGTGCCTGTGTGTGTTGTTGTTGTTGTTTATTCATAAGGGATTTGGTTTAGATTATACCTCACTAGCCCAGTGGCTTTTCCTACTTTCTTCAGTTTAAGCTTGAAATTTGCTATAAGAAGCTGATGATCAGAGCCACAATCAGCTCTGGGTCTTGTTTTTGCTGACTATATAGAGCGTCTCCATCTTTGGCTGCAGAGAACATAATCTGATTTCAGTATGTCCCATCTGGTGATGTCCATGTGTAGAGTCACCTCTTGTGTTGTTGGAAAAGAGTGTTTGTGATGACCGGCTTGTTCTCTTGACAGAACTTTATTAGCATTTGCCCTGCTTTGTTTTGAACTCCAAGGCCAGACTTACCTGTTGTTCCTTTTATTTCTTGACTCCCAACTTTAGCATTCCAGTCCCCTATAATGAGAAAAACATCTTTCTTTGGTGTCAGTTCTAGAAGGTGTTGTAAGTCTTTGTAGAATTGGCCAATTTCAGCCTCTTCAGCTTCAGTGGTTGGTGCATAAACTTGGATTACTGTGATGCTGAAAGGTCTGCCTTGCATTCGTATTGAAATCATTCTATAATTTTTGAGATTGTATCCCAGTACAGCTTTTCCCACCCTTTTCTTGACTATGAGGGCTACTCCATTTCTTTTACAGGATTCTTGCCCACAATAGTAGATATGATAATTGTCTGAATTGAATTTGCCCATTCCTGTCCATTTTAGTTCACTGACGCCCAGGATGTCGATGTTTATTCTTGCCATCTCCTGTTTGACCACATCCAGCTTACCAAGGTTCGTAGATCTTACATTCCAGGTTCCTTTGCAGTATTTTTCTTTGCAGCATCGGACTTTCCTTTCACTTCCAGGCACGTCCACAGCTGAGCATCCTTTCAGCTTTGGCCCAATCACTTCATTAGCTCTGGAGCTACTTGTACTTGTCCTCCACTCTTCCTCAGTAGCATGTTGGACACCTTCAGACCTCAGGGACTCATCTTCCAGCATCATATCTTTTAGTCTTTTGTTTCTGTTCATGGGGTTTTCTTGGCAAAGATACTGGAGTGGCTTGCCTGTTCCTGCTCCAGGTGGATCGCATTTAGTCAGAACTCCCCACCATGACCTGTCTGTCTTGGGTGGCCCTGCATGGCATAGCCCATAGCTTCTCTGAATTACTCTAGCCCCTTCATCACGACAAGGCAGCAATCTGTGAAGGGGATATATATCTGCTTTATTTTGCTTATTTTGTAATATGTAAAATCACCATATGAATGAATGAATACTTTATTATGGTCATAGACTAGTAAATAATCACCATATGAAGAACTTGGATTTCTAGTGTTGTCATGTCAGAATGCTTTGGAATATTTTATTGTGCTTAGAAGACTTTATTAAAAGGCAACAAGCTGTACAGTTAGTATTATTTTACTGAGTTGCTTTTTTTTCCAAAGAGCAACAACAAAAGTCCTTACAATGGGGAAAGAAAATAAAGACAATGGTCAAGTTGCTTGTCAGATGACCCATTTTTGGTAAAACAACTGAGAAAAGAAATGCAGAAGAATCCTTGAGATTGATCTAGATGCAACACAACAGGTGAGAAACAATAAGGCAGCTATTTCCTATGTGTGATAGTAGACCACTTGAAGGCTAGTAAACTTGAATGAACCTAAGCAAATACAAGATGGCAGTATTGGTTATCTGCTGAGGTGACTGGTACTCAGTTGCTCTAGAAGGAGGCACAGTCCTCCTAGAGCAAAGATGTAGAATCTGTAAACCACAGACCTGATACTGCCTGTGGAGAATCCCCATCTGTTTTGTATTGCACTTATATCTGATCAGTATTTTAAGACTGGGAAATCTCATTTTCTTCTTACAATATTAGGGATCTAAAAAAAAAGTCATTTGATGGTGCTAGAGACTTTTCTAAAAGCTCTCCTCCCTCACCCACATGAGGAAAGATTATAACATTCTGGGCTCTTTAGCTGAGGAAGAAAAACTGAGGAAATTGAAACCTGATAGAAGTGTATAAAATTATGTATGCTGTGTGGAAAGAGGATAGAGAGAAGTCTTTCTCTTTTTCTCATAGTAGAAAAACCTAGTAGAAGAACCTAGGCCATCGCATAGTAGAAGAACCTAGACCATCCACTGAAGATGAGCACTGGAAAATACAAGGAAATAATTCTTCATACAGTATGTAATTGAACCATGGAATTCACTTTCAGAATTCAAGCGGTCTCTACATTATTGAAAAATAAAGCTGTTGGTAGCTATGTGTCTTGAAGGCTATAAGTCTCCTCCAGGATCAGAGGCAACTTGCCTTGAAATGCCAGCTGCTGGGGAACACGAACAGGAGGATGCTGTCACTCTCATGTCCTGCTTGTACTGACCCTTGGTTGCTCACTGCAGAAAACAAGCTGCTGGAGAAGATATATTGGGTCACTCCCCATGTTCAGAATACAACAGGGATTTTTTTTTTTACTGGCAATGGGGCAGTAGAAGTACATTGTGTTGGTTTGCCAAATTCTTGGTCTCCCACTTCAATCATCATTCAGACCAAGTCTCAACGCTTTCTCGAGATCTTATTTCAACCTCAAACTATTTTTTGAGTTCTTCCTTCCTTCCTTCCTTCCTTCCTTCCTTCCTTCCTTCCTTCCTTCCTTCCTTCCTTCCTTCCTTCCTTCCTTCCTTCCTTCCTTCCTTCCTTCCTTCCTTCCTTCCAACATATTTTGTCCTGCCTTTTTCCATCATTTGCTATCCTAAATATCCTCACTTGGAGAAATCCTGTGCCCATTTATTTGCATATAAACTTTGTTGCAACCTTGACAGTGGGACTTATAAGTACACATAAAGAGATTTCACTTCCGTAGCATTCCAAGAATAATAATGTATCCATATCTTAGTGTAGAGAACAAATTCCATTACTTTTAACAGCACTTACTCCCAGAAAAGTGTATGCTTCTAGCTTGAGAGTTATAAAAATCAGTCTTTGAAGTATTAGTCAACTTTCATTAATTCATTTAATCAGTATCTTTAGAACATTGTCTTAAAAGAATGTTTGATATTTTACAGAACTGTACAATGTGAAATGAGAGGTTTCCCACCCAGTGTACTTGTTATACTTTTCTACAAATACCTGACATGTTGTAGAAACCTGTGCATGTGCCATTTAAATAAAGTTTGCCATGTTTCACAAAGAAAATAAAAAGGACCATTCAGTCCTTTTGAACTTCAGAAATTAAATAGTTGCATAATTTCCTCTTTTATCACCACTAAATGAAAATCAGAGACTATCTTTCTGAATAACACCGTCTGCACTGCAGAAGCTATAGTGCATAATGAAATGAACAGCTCTAATACAGACTGCTTTTGGCAGTCTACAGCCTAAGCTTTGACAGAAACATCAGTGCAAAAGGTCATCTAATACTAAGTTATTCTGTTTGAGCCTGGAGCTTTGAAAAGGGGGCTAGTCATGAAACATAAGGTCCCTCCGAGTGCTCAGTGATACAATGTAAATAAAACATCGTGGAGCAGAAATACATGTGGAAAGCTCTTTGGAGAGAGAATGAAGGAATTGGATAACAAAACACATCCACACACAAAACTTACAAAGAAAAAAAAAACATTGATTTGGCTGTCACTATCCAAATCAGTTATTCCTCTAAATATGGTAAGGCATGTTTTATGAGAACTGAAACCACAAAAGATTTTTGGCCATATGTATTGTTTGTCCAGTGCTGCATGCTGACTAAGCAATAACGTAACCAAAACCATCCATGACTGCCTCTTTACATTTCATATCATGCAGTCCACATTTCAATCCTTTGCAATAGCAAGCCAAAAAAACAAACTGATCAAAACAAGCACTATATTTCAAAACTTGCGATACAGTACTAGTCTAACTTTCTTGCTCTGGAGTGCTTTATACATTACAATTTAATGACACAGGAGTGCGCCTGAGAGTCATTCGTGTATCTGAAGACATTGTGGGGGGATGATTAATACATTATCTGTCTCAGAGAGAAAGACTTGTGTGCCGTCAACCGGCTTCTTGAATCTTACAGCACATATTCATCTTTCCCAGAAATACTTGCTCACTATGTAATGCTAAGTCTTTGTTCATATTATTTGTTTTAAAAAATCATTTTCATAGGATGTCTGCTGACACAGCAGTGATTGGCAGGCATCCTCATGCATATTAATTTGTGATGTGGACATTAACATCCCAATGTAGCAAGGGCAGAGTAATATTTTGGGACTGCAGCTTCCAGAATCTCCCAGCCAGCATGATCTCCTTATTAGCATGGCCACTGGCATGCTGTCTAGAGAATTCTGGAAATTGTGGTCCAAAAAAGTAACTTTTCCAAGCTCTGAGAAAAAAGTTATTCTTATGCAGGACCAAGGATCCAACACAGCCAGAATAGTTTTCTGTAGTTCAGTTTTATTACTTCTGAAATTGGTTGGTGGCAGTGGATGGTGGCAGAGGGCATGTGTACATAGCCAATGTTCTTGCAGTACACAATTGGCATAAGCAGAAATTTAGGGCTGTGTCATTTTGCAGCATTACTCCCTAGCTCAGAAGTGGAGAAATCCATGCAGTCCCAATGCAAGTGTCCAGAATGGGCGCTCACATCAACAGCACAATCTCGTATTCATTAGTGGAAATATTTGCTTGGAAGAGCATGTACATATCTTGCTATTCTAGATGATGACCTGTGAATCAGGCACAAGTTCTTCTTTGTGTACTGGTGGCATATGTTTAGAATCATACTAGGGAGAGAAAAAGAAGAGATGCACATCAGCAAAGAGTTGCCTTTCATCATATTTATTTATTTAACTCAGCTGTTCATTCTTACCGTTTTAACAGGTGTCCAAAGTATAAAGCATAGGGAGTCCCACTTGCAGAGAAGAATCCATCTCAGACAACACTAAAGAAAAACTATTCTTTTCTTGCTCACCCTTGATCTCTTTCCTTCTTTGCCTGAAGCATCCTTTCTGATTCTTTCACTCTCCTGTATTTGGTATTTTTCATCGGGGATGCTTCTGGGCCCAGAGTCACTTGTTTTCAGATACAGAATGCCAATGTCCCTAATGCTTGGCACAAACCATTTTAGGTGGGTCTTTCTATTTATTCTCCTTTATACAACTGCTCTGTTACACAGAAACATCTCACAGAGAATGGATAATGCCAAGTGTCTCATTCCTTGCTAATCTATTTCAAGTCAAAACAGTGTTTCTGCACATAACACTTGGAAAACCCACCTGCTGAATTTACAGGACCAACATGTATCTTTCCTATAATGCTCACCACTGATATAAAAGTTTTTTTGAGAGCTTGAAGCACATGTGTGCTGTCCTGTTCCTCTTTAACATTTTTTAAAATTATGTACTGTTGTTATCTCCATGTTACAGTTAAAGGTGAGAGATTTGAATCCTTTAATGAGATTATGCTTGAAGTTAGATTTAAATTTCACAGCGGAGCTGTGGGGAATGCCATTCTCAGGATATAGCAAAATATCACAAACCAATGGAATCTTCCCTGCCTTAATCTTGTCTGATGCAATATTCTATGCATGCAAAAGCTTAGTCACTATTATGTAATGTTTGGCTGGTATTCATGATTGTGCTGCCTAAATACATTAGGTTATAGGGATCTATGCTTTGCTATCTGGCACTCTTTGCTATCTGCCATACATGGGACTACTCTTGAAAATGATCTGGAAAATGGAACTAGTGCAGAAATTTGCTGCTAGGCTCCTGGCAGGCCATATTTCACCTACTCTGAATGACTTGTACTAGTTGCTTGGTTATTTCTGAACCCAACTTCAAAGCCTTGGTGCTTACTTCAAAAGACCTGTATCAGGATGGGTAACTTTGGAAGGACTGGTGGCCATTTTCCACCCATGAATCTGTTGAGAACAACACTAGCCTTTGTTGGTGAAATGATTTTAACGAACGACACGGTTCCCAAAAATATAGGGTTTTTTCCTTGTTTCAGGCACGTTAAAAAAGAATCGTATCCCCCAGAGCGTTTGTGAAGTGCATCTCTTCTGTTTTAGAAAACATATTGGGTGGAATGATAGGGCTCTGATTGCTCCAAAATGGTCTTGCTGGCAACATGCAACCCAAGGGGACCTTGATTTTCCCCTTTGCCCTAAATCACTCCATTGAACCCATGTATCTGACGGTCTGTCACCTTCTGTAACAACACATATGTCCACTGAGATTCTCAGATGAAGCCCTTCACTGAGTTTCATAATAGAATAATATTGTGAAAGACAGGGTCTTCTGAGGAGTGGCAACTTAATTTTGGAATATGCTCTTCACTAGCAGCAAATGTACATTCCCTTTGCCAGCAGATCAAAACACTTCTATTTGCCAAGACATTTTAAATTTACTGCTTTACTATTTTAGTTGGCTGGTAATCATTTTTGTCTCACATTTTGTTATAAATTTTAAAAACTCTTGTTTTAATATTATTGTATTAATATTTTGTTTAATTCTTATGTACAGTTCAGGTCTGGATAAATGTATGATTAGTCATTTTGAGCATCATGGTTTTTTAAAAAAATATTTTATTTGGGGGCAAAAGATTTCCTTATTTTAATTCTTTCAGTTAAAGTGTATTGCAACAGTAAACAAAATGCGTGGGAAACAGGAAAATGCTTGGAATCCTTTGCATAGAGATCAATTAGCCTTCAATTATATATACAAATGAAGCTGCGTAGAACTAGTGGAATTAGTCTTGAGCAGAAGTGCATAGGATTCTCCTCTTAAATTGTTATAACTAATTTTTAGTGCAGATCCAAATACTATGACCTAATTGATGAAAGAGACTGGAACAGAGAATGTGTAAATAAATCAGCTGGATTTTTTAAAAAAAGAAATCCAGCATCCATTTTGTGACCAGAATAAACATGTCAGATGCTACCTATCAATTTTCAGCTGGAGGTTCCTGCCCACAGAGGAGTAAAATGCTATTAATTACAAGATCAGCACCTTTTCCGTTTGGTTCGGAGTATTTTTGTTATTTTATTCTCCCCACCCTTCAAAAATAGCCAACAAGAGAGGAAATATAAGGTCCAAGAAATAGTAAATATTTAAAATTCTAACTGAAAGTTTAACTGCTGTTCTAAATAGCTAGCTGAATGATGGGAAAGTGATTATTCTTCAGGATTGTCTTTGGAAATAAAATTTTTAAAACCCCACCAATTTCATTATACGTCTTAGATGAAATGCAGTTCAGGAAAGAGAAATGATGCCAGACAAATACAAAATATTAATATATCATCTTCTTTTTGAAAACTATTTGGAAGAAAAAAGGTAAGGAACAAAAAAGAAGAGAAACAGTGTAAGAAGACTGAAGTGACGCTTAAAATGTAAAGAAAAAAGCCTAAATATAAATAAATTATTTGGGCGGTGGGGGGGAAGTACCAAGATTGCTAAATTGACTCCGGGTAGCTCAAAAAGGAGCCCAATGGAAGCAACTGGTAGATTATATAGAATTAGACTGTAATCCTACCCCCACCACGACCACCAATACTGTTGGGCTGGCACACAGGCTTGGACCCTAGGCAACGATTTACAAATAAAAAGTTATATGTAAATAATTAAGGCACAACTAAGTTATTTTGAAGGTAGTTTAACAAGGGATAAAGTAAGTTATTCAGCAGTGTAACTCTAGCCATAAATAGGTAGCTCATGTCCAGATTTTGAGGGAGGAAAACCCTGAGCCACAGTTGCTTTAGTTGTTTTGATGATCGTGAGGTCTGATTTTACTAAGTTACTACAGTAACTTCAGCTAAATTATAAAATTTGGGTTTCTTACTTGCAATTAATTCCTTTTTCTAATAACAAGGGCATTATTAGTTAGCATTGTCCTCCCCCTTTAGAAATGGCTATTTACCTCAGTGAAAGTAGTGGTTAAAGCCAAAGGAAATTTATTGTATAAGAAAAAATAACCAGTTTTCTTTATTTACTTTTTTTCCTTCTGTCTCAACACTGTTGCAGGATGACACTGGCTTAAAGCATAGAATTTGGAATAAAGTTTCATCATAGGAAAACATCCAGTGTCTTGTCATACATTGTATTTGCATTTTTGTTTTGTTAAAAACTTTATAAGCGGTTGTGAATTGTTTAAGACTATTTAAATTGAAGCTTTTGGTTTAGTTAGAATGGTAACACACCTATAGTTGTTCATCAACCATCAAGTTAATCCTTTAGCTTTTTGAACAAGGATTTATAAGGAGGAAAAATAGATTAAACCTAAATTATGGGGGAGATGTCAATCTCTCCCTCCCCTCAAGCTGTATCTTTTAATTATACATTGATACAGTTGGTTTATTCAACATTCTTCAGACCAAAAAATTAGTAAGATTACAGATACTTGGAAAAACTAAAAAGAATATGCTTAGTGCATCCTTTTAAATTGCCTGAGAGGAAACACGGACACAGCCTTTTAAAAGCTTGTTCCCTAAGGCTATTAAATAAGAAACTGGTCACTAAGTGCTGGTAGGATTATGCCTATTACTAGTATACAGTGGATTATGGCTACATGTTGTTAAAGGCATTAGGTAATAAAATGCAGATTACCGAGCTGAGTTGGGAAAACATATTTTCCCTGGAGTTCCTCATTTATTTAGTCTACTGAGTATACGTACATGACAAAATGTTTCAGCCCCATCAAATTTAACAAAACATACTGTGTTTTATAGTTTAGATCTCTGTCTACAAAATATATGTGCTTAAGTGAAATGGGAATAATTAGTTATAAAAGTGATATACTATGCAAATAATGGGTCACATCTTTATAATGCTTACAGTTTATTCCTACGGATGTCTGCTTAGAAAAAAAGCCCTAGTCCCAATTAATTCTGTACAGCACTGCATCTTTAAACATCTGTTACAAATTTTAGGATCCATATAACCTTTCATAGCCTTCTGATCTTAGAAACAGCGCAAAACAAACGAGATTAATAGGACCTAGATAATAGAGGTAACAATCTTTTTTTTTTAAAGCCACATTCTGATTTTATGGAACTGAGGCTGCACACTTATATGGAAGTAAGACTATGGAAGACAGGTTTCTAATATGTATATGACAGATTTATATATGTATAAACATGGACTGCACATAATACAAAGGGAATGTAAGGCTGAGGGCTTAAGTCAGTGTATTTTACAATAATCTTCATAAAGTATCTGTTTTTCCTTTCAGGAATTAAGAATAGTACAGCCAATCCATGTGGAAGAAAATAAAGAAAATTCTAAGTTCAAAACTTTCATTTAAAAAAAGAGAAATCTATCTTTCTTTCTTTCTTTCTTTCTTTCTTTCTTTCTTTCTTTCTTTCTTTCTTTCTTTCTTTCTTTCTTTCTTTGGTTTGGACCTCTCTTTCCCACCAATTTACCTGTGTCTACTATTTTGACAGCTTAGTAGTATAAATGATTTTATTGAGGCAGAATACAAAGTACAAATAAGTTATTTGCATGGGAAACATGTTTTTCACTTCTTTTCTGTCCTTTCCTCTACCCCCTCTTCCTTTAATTTAAAAAAAAAACCTAGATCAGAACATATCATTAGCCATGCTTCTTAGTGTACCTGACTTTTCTCAAGAAATTTACATCTTTCTCTCATTTTCTGTTAAGGTTTCTTACTCTGTTTTTTCACCTAAAGAATTATAATGAGGCAGAGTGAATGAGATCTATGGGGAAAGCAGTGGACCTAGAGACTAAAGGTAAAAGGATGATTGATGGTATGAAATTACCATAAAAGTACAATCTGGATCAGATTTTAAAATGAATTTTTAAGCAGCCTAAGAGATACTCTTTGATTTGTAGTCTGGTGGAATGAATAATGTCTCATTCAGTGAATAAAGTTTCTCACAGTGTGACTTGAGCTTTTTCTGATCTTTCTGACTGGGAGTAAAGTGGAACCAAAGCCTAAAGTGTTTTTTAATGCTGAAAATATCAAACACAATGTTCCAAATGTCAAAACCTGGGCATAGTAGGTGAAGAGAGAAAAATAAATAGAAGGCAACTGCCGTGTTTGAGTCAAGCAACAGAACTGCCCTGCATTCCAGGTCCTCTCATTTAGCAGAGTATTACAAAACATAATAAAGAAAAGAGGTCAGGCAGCTGCATTGCCATGCAAGAATAAAAACAAACCTTTAAGTAGATGAATTACCCTGTTTCCCTGAAAATAAGACCTAACCTGAAAATAAGCCCTCGTATGATTTTTCAGGATGCTCCTAATATAAGCCCTACCCCAAAAATAAGCCCTAGTTAAGTGAAACCTCATCCTCCAACACTGTGCAGCAACCAGAAGATGACATGACTGTATCTGAATAAATGTAGATTGGTGTACATGACAAAAAAATATTAAAACATCCCCTGAAAATAAGCCCTAATGCATTTTTGGAGCAAAAATTAATATAATACCCTGTCTTATTTTTGGGGAAACACAGTAAGTATTCATGGGTAGATGGAGGGCTGCATTAAAACCTACCCAAACACCTGAAGGTGACAGTTATTTTTTTTTTATTTATACACTGTCCCTTTAGTGCAAGCAGTACTTTGGGAGATTTACAGGTTAAAACATAAAACCCCACAAGACCCCACATAACAATATACTTTCACACAATATGGTGATCAGAAACTGTAAAGTCTAAAATTCATACAAAGAGAAAAAAGAGGGGGGAAATTACAGCATCCTATTAACACCAAATTTTACATTTAAAAGATTAAATTCAATTTAAGCTCAGGTACCTTTATGCAATATACTCATTCATAGCAATATACTTCTGTACCTTTATCATAAATGCAATGTTCATAAAGAATATGAAAGACAGAAGTAATCACAGCTGGTCTTTTATTATCCTAGTGCTAGTCCATATGTTAGTATGAATAAATGTGGGTAACTCTTTGAATATTGTACAGTACTTTGAATACAGACATTCATGTTAATGTATGTAGTTTTTCCTCAAAATTGTTATAGCCTCATATCGTTTGCATACTGATTAAAGTAAAAACCCAAAATACTGTGTCACCTTTACAATAATGCTCTGAAATAATTGATATAGTTCTCCTGCATATATGATAGCCTTTTGATGAAATTTGAATGTCATACATTTTTCTGTGTGCTTTCTAATTATAAACACTGTTCAGTCTCTAGTTTTCTGAAACACAGGTGTGATAGTTTTGAAGGTGATTAATCCCTTCAGAAATAATCTTTTATAAACAAAAAACTCCTGAAACTCATTACACAAGTATATACGGTATGTTACAGTTGATATAATTGAGTTTGCCCCAGTTTAAGGGGCAAACTCAATTACACTGACATCTAAAAGTTGTAGTTTAGCAGATTTTTAAGACAAAACTGGCTACAATCCACATTGCTTTGTCTTAATATATTTATAGATGAAATTGTTACTTGATGGCTTGGATTAATGAAGAACTCGGTGACAAAACTATTTTGAGAATCTAAGATAAATAGTATTTAATTTTGTTATTTTAATTTTTGTTCTGGTTTTGTGGCAAAAAAAAATTAAGACTAGATGCTTTAATTTACCCGAACATCAATTTTTTTAAGTCCCCTCATCACTATTTCCAGTTGCTTTTTATGACAGTTTCCTTCCCCCCACCCCTGCTGACAGTTCTCATAATGACTTTAATCATACAGTCTGGAGAGTGAACATGTTATTGAACAGGAGCCATCTCAATGGTCAATGTCAGTGTCACTTTTCAGGGAGCAGGGTTCTCTGAGCATCAAGGAACAACTGCGACTCTAACAGCCTCCCCGAAAAGTGTTAAGTGCATTAAATCTCTGTCAATCACTTTTTATTTTTTACATTCACTGGCCAAATTATTATTATTTAGCTGAATATATTCTCCGGCAACTTATTTGTGGTGTGTCCTTATCTGTGTACCTTATATGACTAATGATGATTGTTTATGGAGAGCTGCCTGTCCAATTATTTTTGAAGGAACACAGGAATGCAGAATGACTGGAAGCATCAGGTTCTTGCTAGAGAATGCCTCAGGTAAGAGGAGAATGGCTAGAGGCTATAAGGAATCACAAGAGACAAGTCAGAGTCGTAAATTGGGAAACTGACATATCTCATCTAATATACTTGCTAACTAGGCCTTTAAAAACCTTGACGTTTAGCTAAGTTTGTGGAAAAGTTATGGATTTTTGTCCCTTCCTGTTGACTATGACTCATTAATATGATGAACTGAGATGTTTATAATCACTTTCGACATTAGCAGACTAACCTATGGAATGATTTAGTGTTGCAGTTCAAAACCTTGTGCCTGCAGAGCTGCTTATGTGGATTGCATCTGTTTCAAAGACCAGTCAGTCAAAAATGAGACCTGCAAGTTATTTACCGTTTTGGTTTTGCACTGTATGGAGTGGCATAAAAGACTTCTGCACAGGCATTTAAATAATAACTCTCGGAATCTATTTGGAGCAGACTGGCATCTGTGCTGAATAAAGAAAGGTTATCAATGGCTTAATTAAAACCAAAAGTATAAAACAGAAATGGTAAGGTAAATACTACTTAACAGCCTAATTAAAACATGTATTTAAAACTTACACTGTGATCAAATAATTTCTATATTTGCATGTTTTAGTAAGATTTTGCCAATTTGCATGTTTTAGTTAGATTTTGCCATGAGATTAGAAATATTAAAGTTATAACACTTTCTTTGTAAGTAAAAATGCTCACTGTGACATGGAACAGATATAAAGCTTAAGAGAATATAGTTATAATAGTATATGTATTTTTAATAAAATGTTGAGAGTTGAAATGGAGATTCTGTACTTTTCTATTGAGCATTTATGATGCTTTCCATCCATATGATTGATTATTATATTAAAAAACCATGATAGAAAAGAAAATGCAATTCTGTTTTTTACCTTAAAAATTGAAACAATAGGCAGCATAGGTTGTGAGTAAAATAAATATCCTTGAGTTACACCTTCCAGACAAAGATAGGGTATGTGCTAAATTACTAAATTCTTGGCGATCAAACTAAATGAACCAACAGCTGTCACATAAATCTGCTCAAATATTAAGAAGTTCAGCCAAGGCCTTGCTCAAGGCATATGGAGTTCATGGCTGAAATGGCAGAAGCCTCATCAATAAACAGCGAAGTGAGATATTCTTCTTGCAAGACACAAACCACCACTGGCTCTAATACAGTTGCACCTTAAAGGCTAACAGATTTACCTCAGTGTGGCTTTTCGTGGATTATATACACTTACTCAGCCACTCTGTGAAAGCTCACATTGAAATAAGTATGTTAGTCTTCCAAGTGCCACAGTGCTTTTGAGGAGAGTTGTATAGCTATGACAGAGTGGGTCTTCTTTGTAGATGTATTAAAACTATAGAGCTACCTCTTCAGGAATATTTCCTAGGTACCATCTTTGATTTTCTTTAGATAATAATATAAACATTTATTGTTGTTCAAGTTTGTGCAGGCATTTGATTGATTTTAGTGTTTATGGGTTTCTATCTAGTGAGCTGTGATTGTAAGTTGTGTGAAATGCTTTATTTTATTAGATGTTTATAAGCTGCCCTGGGGAGGGCAGTTCACAAAAAAAGCTAAGGTATACATTTAAAAAATAAATATAAACAATTCCGTATTGTATCTACAGATAACATCTATTTGCTTAAGCAGTGGACTTATGTCACAATAATGTTAGCATTACACTAAGGTAAAACGAAACAGTTGATTACCACTATTCAAGCAGTACATCAAGAGCACAAAGGGAAGAAATAGACTGCAGCTTAGGCATGGTTGGGAAAGAATGGGGCTTAAACTGAGTCTGTCTTATCTCAGAATTCAGTCCTATTCCAACAGCAACACAATACTAAACATATTAAAGAGGTTATATATGTCAGTGGTCCCCAACCTTGGGCCTCCAGATGTTCTTGGGCTACAACTCCCAGAAGCCTTCACCACCACCTCTACTGGCCAGAATTTCTGGGAGTTGAAGTCCAAGAACATCTGGAGGCCCACGGTTGGGGACCACTGATATATGTAATAGAATAAGGAAGAAACGATTTCCCTAAGTCAATGGAGAATACCATATAACTGTCTCTCTATGTTCTTTCTTATCACCTAAACCAGCTATGACGAACCTATGGTGCGCATGCCATAGCTGGCATGCAGAGCCCTTTCAGTTGGCATGTGAGCCATAAGTTGCTGGATCGTTACCCCAGGCAGCCAAATCTGAGGAGGAGGCTGCAGCCGTGGTGCTAGTGCCCCAACAAGCATCGGGCCAGGATCTGGAGCAGCTGGCAGGGGTTGGGATTGGTCATGATTGGAGGTGGATCCAGAGTGGGGTCTGGAGGCACCCCCGTGCCCGGGATTCCCCCTTCCGCCATCACTTCCGCTTCCGCCACCACTTCTGCTTCTGCCACCGCTGCTTCCACCACCCGCTGTTTTTTTGTCTCTCCCCCCCCCCCCCCAGTTTGGGCACTCAGGCTCAAAAAGGTTAGCCATCACTGACCTAGACAGTCATATTTAATTATTTATTTAAAATATTTTTACCTTATCTTTTTCCTAAAAAGGACTCAGGGCAGCTTACAGAAGTAAAAAATAAACAATACAGAAGCTAAAACAATAAATTATTGCAACATTTAGAAAGTCAAACAAATATAATATTAAAAACTAGTACATGAAAGCAGTATTAAAACACATTAAAAACAGCAGAAACACACAACAGTCCCTTTAAGATCCCCCCTCTTATTTAGCCAGTTACTTAAAACAGTGGTCCCCAACCTTGGGCCTCCAGATGTTCTTGGACTTCAAGTCCCAGAAATCCTGACCAGCAGAGGTGGTGAAGGCTTCTGGGAGTTGTAGTCCAAGAACATCTGGAGGCCCCTGATCAGAGACCACTGACTTAAAAGATGGCCTGCTTGAAGAGAAAGATCTTTGCTTTCAGAAGGACAGCAAAGATGAGGCCAATGTGAGAGGGAGTTCCAGAGTCTGGGAGCAGCCATAGAGAAGGCCCTCTCCTGTGTCCCCACCAATCACACCTCTGAGGGTGGTGGGACTGAGAAAAAGACCTCCCCTGATGGTCTTAATGCCTGGGTACGCTCATAGAGGGAGATGCAGTCTCTGAGATAGCTTGACCCAAGCTGTTTAAGGATTTATAGGTCAAAGCCAGCACTTTGATGTTGGAAGAGAAGAGTCTGATTAACTATGTATTGATTTTACTTACCATTTCAAATATAATACTTGTTTAATTATTTCTTAAACTTTATATATTTATATACCTACTGTTTTAGCTTTTAAATATTGTCTTTTTAATTATGTAAGCCACTTTTAAATACACATTTTTATTTTTATTTTAAATAAATAAAGTATATAAAATAAAAATAATAAAACATGTAGGCCACCAGCAGAGTGTACACCTTAACAAAGCAACACACAACATGTTGGAAGAATTGGGCCTTAGCATTCTGTTTGCCTCATTAGGAAGCTTAGAATGAAGACTCTAAAATTATGTAGAATGAGGCAACTACCTGTTCTGGGGATGAGGTGAACAGCAACAGCATACTGTTGGACAACAGAGCTGAGCGTGCCATGTAACCTGTCATATATACCCCTAATCTAGAAAGATGCTGTTCCATTTCCAGTGGAATCCCAGTTGACTTCTGTAGAAGATAAATTATGCTACCACAGAAACCTAGAACATACAAAATGGAAACATTAATTATGGACATTTTGGTGAAAATGCACCTGGCACAAAACCAGCACTTAGCACAAAATTAAAAGACCAGGTTTAACAACAGGAAGCATCAATTGCTAACCTTTGTGTTCTTGGTGTCTTTATAAATAGTCTCTGCTAGGGTTCCAGACATGAACTCCCATCAACAACTGCATTTTGCTGCTGCAGCTAGGGCTACAAGAACAGCTAGGGCTAAAGCACAGCATGAACTTAGGCTTGCTAGAGAGATTAAAAATAATAAAAAGGGATTTTTTTAGTTATGTCAGCAGTATAAGGAAAAGAAAGAAGCAATAGGGTCTCTGTGTGGAGATGATGGCTAATTACTAACATTGGACAGGGAAAAGGCAGAACTACTCAACATCTTATTTGCCTCAGTTTTTCCCAAAAAGGAAAATAGTTCTGAGGGACGAAGAGCAGGTGAAGTAGTGTGGGAAATGCAGCACAGAATAGGTAGAGAGGTAGTACAGAATTACCTGGTTACTCTAAATGAATTCAAGTCTCCAGGGCCAGACGAATTGCATCCAAGGATATTAAAAGAACTGGCAGAAATAATATCAGAACCATTGGCAATAACCCTTGAGAATTCTTGGAGAATAGGGGAAGTACCCACAGATTGGAGGATGGCAAATGTCCCTATCTTCAAAAAGGGGGAAAAAGACCCAAATAATTATCGCCCCGTCAGTCTGACATCAATTCCTGCAATTACAGGCCTGGTGGATGAAGGGAATGCTGTAGATGTAGCATATCTTGATTTCAATAAGGCCTTTGACAAGGTTCCTCATGGTATTCTTGCAAAGAAGCTAGTAGAATGTGGGATAGATAGTGCTACCGTTAGGTGGATTTGTAATTAGTTGACTGTCCAAACCCAAAGGGTGATCACAATTGGCTCCCTTTTGTCCTGGGAAGAGATGTGATTAGTGGGGTGCCCCAGGGTTCTGTTCTGGGTCCTGTGCTATTCAACATCTTTATCAATGACTTGGATGAAGGAATAGAGAGTAGGTTGATTAAATTTGCAGATGATACCAAAATGGGAGGGGTTGCTAAATCCCCATAGGACAGGATTAAAATTCAAAATGACCTTGACAGATTAGAGTCCTGGGCCAAAACTAACAACATGAATTTCAACAGGAAGAAATGTAAGGTCCTACAGCTAGGCAGAAAAAATGAACTGCATAGATATAGGATGCAAGACACCTGGCTAGACAACAGTACCTGTGAAAGGGATCTAGGAGCCTTGGTAGACCACAAGCTAAACATGAGCCAGCACTGTGATGCGGCTGCCAAGAAAGCCAATGCAATCCTTGATGGCATCAATAGGACTATAGTGTCTAGATCAAGGGAAGTGATCGTACCAGTCTATTCTGCTTTGGTCAGACCTCACCTGGAGTATTGTGTCCAGTTCTGGGCACCTCGATTCAAAACGGATGTTGACAACCTGGAATGTGTCCAGAGGAGGGCAACTAAAATGGTTAAAGACCTGGAAGCAACGTTCTACGAGGAGAGGCTTATGGAGTTGGGAATGTTTAGCCTTACAAAAAGAAGGTTGAGAGGGGACATGATAGCCATGTTTAAATATTTGAAAGGATGTCATGTTGAAGAGGGGACAGGTTTGTTTTTCAGGGCTCCAGAGACTAGGACATGGAGCAATGGTCTCAAACTACAGGAAAAGAGATTCCATCTGAACATTAGGAAGAACTTCCTGACGGTCAGAGCTGTCCGGCAGCGGAATAGGCTGCCTCAAAGGGTGGCGGAGTCTCGTTCTTTGGAGGTTTTTAAGCAGAGGCTGGATGGCCATCTGTGGGGAGTATTTGATGGATGTTCCCACATGGCAGAGGATTGGACTGGATGGCCTCAGTGGTCTCTGGCAACTCTATGACTCTAATAGACCCCACACAAATAAGCAAAGGGCAGGGGAGAGGAAGTCATCAAAGGAAAAACTGTACTTCAGAGCAGGACTCCTACACCCAGTCCCAGGGGAGAAATAATTGAAGGGGTCCTGAAGAAGGATCTGAAGCTCACTGAATATTTTGTTGTCTAATGAAGTAGACTTGTCCATGAAAGCTCACATTAAAAAATATAAAGTTAGTCTTTAACGTCCCACATCCTTTTTGTCCTCTTAAAAAACTTTTTTTTTTAAAATTTTCCTTTTACTGAATATTTTGTAACATTTTTGTTAATCCTCGTTGATTGTCTGTTTCGTTAATCTTATTTGTCTGGGGTTTTTTTTCCTTTCAGTTTCCTTTACTTAACCTCCTTACATTTCTGGCTTGCTGATAATGGCAGCATGGTACGTGTACTGGACATCTACTTACATATATTTTGGGTTGCAAATGAGCTGGTCTCCCCATTGCTTGGGTTAATGTCCCCAGTTATTATAGAAAACAATCAGGACAGGTGATATCTTTATTGCACCATTAAGAAGATAAAAAATATGTAAAGCAAGCTTTTGATGATACTTCATCTTGCTCAGGCTGTGCACCAAGTTCTCATGGGTAGCTGCTAAATTATATGTTGGGGCAAAGTGTAACTTCTTAGATGGAGATAGCTATAGTCTGACGTCTGCAAGATGCTTGTGAGGGAAGGGTGTGGTTTCAGTCCCCTCTTCAGCCAGTGGTTTGGAATTATCTCTCTCAACAAAAGATGTCCAGAACTCTGTTCCACCTTCCTTTCTCCCTTTCTGCCTTCATTTGAAACTCAAAAAGTTTCAATTTTGCTCGGGAAAACAGGCAAGATAACAGAAGCATGACAAGTCTCCATCAGAGTTGGAGTTAAAATTTAGTTAAACCACCAGGAACAACCAGTTACTGTCAAACTAAAGCCAAATCAGTAGTTCTATGTGGTGGATATTTTACTCAGCATGCAGTTCTGCTTATCCAGTTTCAAGAGTCCATGATGTTCAGGAACTCACATTAAATATAATATAATATAATGTTCAGGAACTCACATTACATTATGGTGCTTTTTCTCTCCAACCTTAACTTGCTTAAGGAACTCTAGGACTGGTAGACATAGAGAAAGCATTGGAAACATGCAAAGGCACAAATGTCTCTCTGTCTTCCAAATTGTATGTCCCAATTTAACTCTACATAACTGTCTTTATTGCAGAGAAATACATAAGTATGTTTAGCAAATCTCAGTATATGTATAAAGGTAAAGGTTCCCCTTGACAATTTTTGTCCAGTCGTGTTTCACTCTACGGGGCGGTTCTCGTCCCCGTTTCCAAGCCATAGAGCCAGCGTTTTGTCTGAAGACAATCTTCCATGGTCACATGGCCAGTGTGACTTAGACACGGAACGCTGTTACCTTCCCACCGAGGTGGTCCCTATTGATCTACTTGCATTTGCATGCTTTCAAACCGCTAGGTTGGCAGGAGCTGGGACAAGCGAGGGGTGCTCACTCCGTCACGTGGATTCGATCTTACAACTGCTGGTCTTCTGACCCTCAGCAAAGGCTTCTGCGGTTTAGCCTACAGCGCCACCATGTCCCTGACCCACTATATGTATATATAGAGAGAAATACACGAGGCAAGGTTATGTCCTTCATCTATTATCTAGCATCATTCACAAGCTTCATAATAATGGGAAATGTTGTCTCATCACCCACCCATTTTACTGGCTGTCAGTAAAATGTATCATTATCCTCTCTCATCCTTGGGCATTGGTAATGGTGCACATGCTTTAACTCTATATAGAATAGTGTTTCCCATCCTTCTGTACCCAGATGTTCTTGGTCTACAACTCCCAGAAATCCTGGCCAGCACAGCTAGCAGTGAAGGCTTCTGGAAGTTGTAGTCCAAGAATATCTGAGGACCCAAGGTTGGGAACTACTATTCTAGAAATATCCAACAAGTCTCTGCATGGTGGTAATTTTGGTACTTCAAAGGTTATGTGAATAGGGGCTCTAGGAACCAAGTTTACCAGTTTTATAGCTGTTTCAGCACATATTAAAATACATTTACCCTAGTTCTCTTCAATAATACAGTTACCATTTCAATACAGAATTAAAAGCATTGTAAGTTAAGGGCTAAACGAGATGTGATGTTTGGAATGTCATTTAATATATAGCTGGCATAGGTTGGGAGAAACAGATCAGGCCTGAGGGAGCGGGGGCTTTAAATCTTTGTTTCCATAGCAGTCCCAAGTAGAATTGCTTCATACCTCAGGTGTTTATTCTTGTTGCAAACAGTATTTATGGGGGGATTCTAATGAGGACAAAAAGGTTAAAAATAAAAGGCTAAAATCTCCCCATGCCATGATGCCAATTAAAATTATGCCAAAAGAATATTAAAGAAAAGCCAATTACACAAGGGCATATCAAACGAGAAAACTTTGTCAAATTTGGCCCTTAGTGGTAACCACGTAGAATGACAGTGGGGATGTGGGACCACATTTCAGTGACAGATACATTAAATACTCCTTATAAATGATGAATTTGTAAGATTTGGTCCAGGATCATTCATGACATGCTGCATTTGTTCAGTGATTTGTTCACTTTGGTTTCCACTGTCTTACTCTCTTTGGTATACAGATAATGAAATAGCTCTGAAGAAAATGCCATTTTATCTGTTTCTGTAGTTCAGTCTTTTGTTACTTCAAGAGTGCAATTTAGATCAAAGTAGGTCTTAATGGCATTTGTTATTTTATTTTTAACTGCAATTAATTGGATCTGTTACAAGGCAACCGAGAAGTCAATTTCTACTTCCAGTAAATTCTCAACATTCAATAATTAACTACTATATATGCATTCTTTGTACATCTCTGCAAATACTAGTGAAAAAATGTTACAATATGAGACATTACACACATATGTTTAACTTCTATAGTATACTGCTAGCAAGCATGCTTGATACTGGCGATTCTGAAAACATATAATGCTTGGCAACTATTTTTTAAAATTAGCTCAGAAAAATACAGATTTGTAGTCAATATGTGTAAATAAAGTAGTAAGTGAACGTGTGTAATTTAAGGCTTCCAACATTCTTTAATAGGTTGTTACCAGACTCCATTATAGCAGCCTGACAACATTACTTGCTTGCTACTCATCATCATCATGACCTATTTTTTTCCACCTTAGGTACACTAGATAAATAACAGAATCTGCAGCAATATCTAATTTGGGGCTATCAAGCTAATATGCTGTGAAGCATGCCCTGAATTTTCTTCCAATTTACAAGCTTCAGCTTCTTCTTGAGGATCCATGTTACACCATGACTGAAAATGGGAGCCCAGTTACAAAGCTGGCAGCTTCTTCTAGCTTGCCCCCCCCCCAGTGATGTAGAAGAACCAAGCTAAAAATGTTTTATTTCTTGCAGTCTGTGTAGAGTGGGTGGATGGGTGGGTGGGTGGACAGGTGAATTTTCAAATACTATGATAGTCACAGACTCAGCATGCAAACATCTCAAACTTGAATCTTCCAAAGTGCCAACACAGACCATTTTAAAGAAATATAAAATAAATGTAAAATAAATGAAAATAATTTGTTTAATGTGCCTCCCAAGACAAGACCTAGCTTATGTAGCCTAAAGCAGTAGTTCTTAACCTTTGTTACTCGGATGATTTTGAACTGCAACTCCCAGAAACCCCAGCCAGCACAGTTGGTGGTGAAGGCTTCTGGGAGTTGCAGTCCAAAACTCCTGAGTAACCCAAGGTTAAGAACCAGTGGCATAAAGCAAGCTGTACAGTCCTAGAGGGACCTCAGAAGAAGGGATTGGCAATCCACTTTTGAGTCCTTTACCTTGGAAACCTTAAAAAGGCTCACCAGAAGTCAGAATTGACTTGATGACTCATAAGTTTATTTATTTATTTATTTATTTATTTATTTATTTATTTATTTATTTATTTATTTATTTATTTATTTATTTATTTATTTATTTATTTATTTATCTGTTGAGTTTATATACCACCTGTCTAGTGGCAAGCCACTACTCTGGGTGGTTTACTAAAGTCAAACACATACCCACAACTTAAACCCAAAATTATGCATAACAGTGACAATATGAAAGTCAGACCTAAGTGCAATATATCATGATTAACAAAACATATATCTCATATAGTAACAGCTAAACCAATCAAATAACACAAGATGAGTTGGGAAATCTCTCATATGAGGTGGATGATCCTGAACTGCTCTTTGGATAGCACCATTGTATCTTGCTTCCTGAAGGACAGAATAGAGGGAACTTAGCATACATCAAAAGGAAGCAAGTTCCACAATGTCATGGTCACCACTGAGAAGGCCTGATTCCTGGTGGTTGTTTTCTTGAATAGGTTGTTCAATGACACCTCATTTTCTGGAATTCCCTTAGGGTAGCCACCCATAAGTATGAAAAGCCTGAGATGATCAAAATGGTCTGGCTAGAAGATTTGAGCCCTTGCGTTCCTCTGCTTGCCTCCAGCATCTCTGCATCTGGACTCCAGTGTACTTGTTCCTGCCTTGGCCCCTGCTCTTGCCTCCTGCATCTCTACATTTGGACTCCAGTGTTTCTGCACCTGTTCTGGTCCCTGCTTGCTTCTGCTGGTCTCCTGCATCTTGTTCCGGCTCTGTGCTCCCGCCTCTGCTTGGTCATGGCCCGCTGCACAGTGAGTGTCTTGGAACTCAATACCCTGTGTGGCAGACTGGGTCCTGGTGCCCTTATCCATGGTGAGGGCCTGCCTGTGATATCTTGGACTTCGACACTAATTACCAATCAGAACAAAAGCACTTTTAAAAAAGTAAAATAAAAGACCTTTCTCCGGAAAGAAAACTTTCCCTGTTTTTTCTTTTTTTCACAGACATAATAAACACCAACTTCAATATATCTGCTTTAATGACTTATTTGCCACTGTCTGTCTATTCCAGGTGCAGTAAATTCAAGATGGCAGTTAAAATAACAATCCCTTCCTCTTTGGGAACATGGAGATGAAAATGTACCATTTATTACTTCTCAGTCTAGCCATTTCTCAAAGTATCTCTTGAATCACTGATATTTTTGGTTTACCTGTCTGTTGGAAAGTAGTGCGATTGTCACATCGTGCTGGCTTTTATTTTTATAGCAATATGGGAGGGAAAGGTTTCTGAATGTTCAGAGGACTGATAGAAATTGGATTTCACCTCATTAGCAATAGGAGTGTGCTGCATCTCTGCTTGGCTTAGCTGTTGGTGGCTGTCACTGGCAGCCTAATATGTTTTTAAATAAGCCATTTGTAGTGATGGCAAGAGGCAAGGGAAGGCAAGAGCAAAACTGCCTGATGGTTCCCCAGCTGCTCCTACCATTTCTGCAGTCATCAGAAATGTTTTGGAAAACCTCTTCTTAGATTATCCACAAGTATCACAGAGGGTTCCATCTTGTGAAAAACAACAATCCAATAGGTAACAATCGGCCTGCCTGATCAGACCAATGACACCAGATTCTGCCTTAAAACTGTCTACTGACAGGGGCAAAGACTAACTTTAAAGGTGCGTTTATCTTGGATCAGCAGGATGGACAAAACATAGAATGTGGCTACAAGGGGAACTGTCCCTCAGTTTGGCCTACTCTGGAGGCAGGCTGGTTTGCTCCTTTTCCTGGCAACCACACCATTTAAGCACAAACTACTCTTTCCCAGTGCACCCCCCCCTTTTTTTTTGGCTCCCTGTCAAAGTTGTGAGGGTTCGATCTTTGGCTCCATTTTTGTCTCGATAAACTCCACAGACTTTTGTTGTTTTGAACTATGTGTAATATTTATTGGAGTATTCAACAAATACCAAGTGTCCATAACATGATCCAATTGCTTCTCTCTTTCTGACAATGGGTCTCGAAAGGGCTTCCAATCTTCAAATAAGAATGGGTTTCCGCCGCTGGCGTTCCACGGACCTGGCCAATCTGTGAAGATGTCGCCTGCTATGGTCTGTCTCGTCTCACCTTCCAACAAGGGCAGGGTCTTGTCTCGGTTGTATATATATGCTATATAGCATATACCTATGCTATAAGTCTTATTAGAACTCTCTCTGTGCATTTTCTTACACGTCCGTGTCTTTGCTCTGCTTATTAAGGGGAGGATTTAAAGCTACCAGATAAAAGACTCTGTGTAGCTTGTTATCTTGGGCTCCAAGGTTTGTTTTCCCTAATAGAGTGCTCTTGGAAGCTTCCTTATCCAAATCTGACTCCAAGCTTCAGGAGAGGCATGTGCCATATCAAGCCTCTCCTGTTGGCCCCTCATCAACAACTCTCTGAAACTGGATCCTTCCAGGGTCCTCCCTGTAACTCTTCCTCCTCATTTTGCTTATCCTCCATTCTAGCCTTTCCTTTCTCTCTCTACTTTTTCTTTCTCCTCTCTGTCTCCTTCTCCATAGTCTCCCCTCAGCTTCACCCCAATACGAGGGTCTGAGTGGGATCTCTCTTCTCCTTCTATAATCTGCCTCCTCCTTGGGCACTCTTAATCTCTCCCAAACCCCAGTCCAGGGATCCTCCATCGATACCCATTCCCAGCCTGGTGGTAACTGCCCTTCTTTCCTTTTTATCTCAGCTGTTCCTGCCTCAAACACCACCCTCTTTTTCCTGTCTTTTCCCGCCAATTCTCCTTGACCTCTTCCTAATCTCATTCTTTGTATCTCTTTTCCTAACCTGTCTGTTTCTGTCCCTCACTGCTCTGTCTTTGGGGACGCTGGAGTAGAATGTGTCTGTACAGTACTTCTTTTCAGTTTGGAGGAGGGATGGCTCTCCAGCGAGCGGGATATCCCTCTCGCCTCCTGTCTCACAAAAGTCTACTCTTTTTTTTAGGTGTTAGTAAGATTGCTCCATTTTGATTTGGTTCCAGCATGTGTGATCACTGGGATTGAACCAATACACCTTGACTGGCTAGTGTGTTGCTGAAACCACTTAACAGTCTTCAGAAAGCCTTCAGAAGGCAAGGTGGGAGAAGCTTTCGCATTTCTTCTTAATTGTTGCAAACCAACACAGCGCATCAGCAGTGCTTTTAAAAAAGGCTCTCTCAAAACATACGTAGCTGGTGTGTTCTCAACTATTAAAAAGAAATGCAAGACTTCCCCTCTCTTCTGCTCCAAAGGTAAGAGAGCCAAGGAAGATTTCTGTTCCTCAAAACTGTTGAGCAGCTTCCTCTTCTATGCGTCTCCTAAGCCACTTAACAATCTTGAGAAATGGGAAGCTTTAAAGGAAAAGAAGATTGATCTTGATTGCGCTGAACAGGGTCATCTGAGGTGTGGTTAGTCCTTGCATGTGGATGCAATGTTCGCCCCAAATGACATACAGTACTGTACTTCAAAGGACAGTTTAGTATGCGCTAGACTGATCCAGGCCAAGATAATTTGGCCACATCGTTGCACCCATGATCTCTGCAATTATGACACCTGTCTGCTTTTCCCATAGAATTAATGGCATGGGTCCTCAAAATATACCTAACTGAGGCTGGAGACACGCAGTTGATAAAAAGTATGGATCTAAGCAGAAATGAGGAAAAATTGTCCTTCCTTCTGTTTTGGCTACACTTCCCACAACAGGAGTTTTATTCTGGGATTTGCATTTGTTTTTGCCCATAAAATAATGTTTGTAGTCCAAAAGAAAAGTAGCCTTTCACATCTCTCTGTTATGCACATTATGTTCCTCACTCACAATTTGATCCATTTATCAACAAAGAATACATATGCAGCCATGTTAGGGAAGACTCAGAATAGCTGTGAGGAAAAATTGCTATGTACTACTCCTCTACAACAATTGTGAGGGAGGGACTAGATTAACGGATTGATAAACATTTAATGATAGGTGAAGAGGATAAACATTTGTTAGTCCAAAGGTTTTCTAGTATCTTTGTTAGCCCAGTAGCAGAATTATGCTTTCTATGCATTAGATCAAAGATGTTATGACAAAGAAATATTAATTGCAGCAGATTTGGGGGGGAAATATTCTTGGTGCCACTTCCTTGACAGCATCACTAAGGATAAATTTATCCCATTATTTTTACCTAGAAATTTGCTGTAATAAACACTTTTTTCAGGGACAGGGGAAAAGTGCTGGACTTTTAAATGTGTCTGGTTTAGCATTACCCTTTTCATTTCATATTTCCTGTGGTAAGCTGTGGGATTTTGGTCTTTGAATTAGATACCGTTAAGTATATGCTTTCATAACTCATTCTCTTTGACTGCACTATACACAATTGTATGTCTCACTTTTTGATTTATAAAATATGCTTATCAGACTCCACGAGCACATACAAAATAAAAATTCATTACACAAACTGAGATGCTGTCTCTTATTTTCCTCAGAAGAAAAAGGACAGCTCAATTTCTCAGGGGGAAAAGCCATTTCTATGTCACTGTTTAGGCTAAGTGAGAAAGGTAGCCTTGAGCTCAAAAGGTCACAGCCTAACCACAGTTGTATCTGCCTGCTATTGTGATTAAGGGCCAAATAAAACAGCTGCCCATTCACATAGCTGAATGGTTTTTGAAAGGCAAATTTTAGACATAGGAGGAGTGATCAGAATTGAGGGCCTAGTTTGGGGGCTTTGGATCACACTACCAGGGTCCTGATCCGGATCACCTGCTGTCCCACCTGCTGTCATTTACTTCTCTGAAATGCAGCTGCTAATTGTGTTGATGGTATCCTTTCTAGTTTGTTTCTAAAATGCTTCTGTGGATACTGTGGAAAACCATTAATGGCCCAACGTGGTGAATATACCACTCCACAAGTGTGTGGTGTAAAATGACTTTAAAGCCAGATCCTGTAATCTTGATCCCGTGTGCTGCCATATACCATTTAGGAGGGTGCGACACCTCTCTGCTGACCTGGAGATAAAATACTGGCTGAGCTTACACCCGTTCTGTTAGGTCATGCATGGTTGCCCAAAGCTAGTATGTGAAACAAAAATGAGAAATGACAGGATGGAAACAGAGGGACATTGGCTATAATCTGAGCAACCTACCTAAGTATTTTGAGACAAACCTTAACTTCTGAATAGGGGGTAGCAGAGCTTCTAAAATTAATTCTGGAAGGAAAGCATGCACAGCTTTCAGTTTGTTCCCCCCACCCATTTGATCTGCATATGTGCCTGGAGAAGTATCGCCAGAGTGTGGTCCTGACATGATTTGTGTGATAGGATGAAGATTCATAGAAAGACCCAAGAAATGGCACGCATATTTGAAAAATGACAATGCCTTCTCCTTATGGATAGTAGCTGGTCTCTGATACTTCATATCAAGGGTAATAACATAGTGTGGAGTGTGCGATCCCAATAGCAACATAATTTATTATATCATAAACAGCTGTTCCAAGACCAATATAATTTATTTTATATGTCAATATTGGATCAGAAATATGTATGTTGGAAGTGACTGAATGCTTACACTCGAGAAGATGCATGTACTTCCTTGCATGGGGAAGGGGAGAGAGAGAGAGAAGACCTCAAGCTTCCTAGATGGTCTATCTGCTCTGATGGTTGTTGTGGGTTTTTCGGGCTCTTTGGCTGTGTTCTGAAGGTTGTTCTTCCTAACGTTTCGCCAGTCTCTGTGGCCGGCATCTTCAGAGGACAGCACTCTGCTCTGACCTGTGCTGACATAGATTTTTAAAGTGAAATATTTCAATCAAATCTTCAGAACATGAATTGTTGCTGAAATTTGGCTAAGATAAATCTTTATTTACATTCCCCAAAAAGGAAAAATACCAAAGCTTGTAGTGATTACAGAACAGCAAGCTTAACAGGCTTAAAGTCATGGCACGATTTCAAGAAGTAAAAAGAAGGGGTGGAAGATGCAACGTTTGTGTTCAGAGGAGGATTTGGAACCAGGGAAGTACTATTTTGCATGCACGTCGTTGGGGAGAGATGCCTTAACTTGAAAAAAGAGAGACTATTGACTATGAGAAGAACTTTGACAGAGTTCAAAATGGCAAACTAATAGGCTTGTTGGTAGGCAAAGATCAAGAATGAATGAAGAAAAAGAAAGCACATAAAATGCACAGAGCTAGAATACTTTGGTCATGTAATGAGAAGTAAGAAGTACAGGTTGTCACAGATGATCATGCAAGGGAAAATATTTTATTTATTTACTTATTTACTTACTTACTTACTTATTACATTTATATCCCACCCATCTAGACTGCGTCTACTCTGGGCGGTTTACAATAAAATATCTTAAAGACAGTTAAAACAACAATTTAAATCAATAATATTAGTATTCATTCAAGATGGGAAACGTATAGAGTGAAATTAAAACAGAAAAATGAAAATCAAGTATTTACAGAAGGGAAGGCTTGCCTAAAGAGCCAGGTCTTTAGTTGGCTCTTAAAAACACCCAGCAAGGGAGCCAGGCAGATCTCTGATGGAAGACTGTTCCAGAGTCGAGGGGCCACTGCCGAGAAGGCCCGGTTTCTTGTTCTGTCTTTCTGGGCCTCCCTCGGCATTAGGCCCTTAGCTGTCTTTCCTGGCTATAGCGAGTGATTCGAGTAGATCTAGGTGGAAGAAGGCGTTCTGCTAGGTATCAAGGTCCTAAACCATTTAGGGCTTTATATGTCATTTTTAACACTTTGAAATCAATGCAGAAACGAACAGGCAGCCAATGCAAGGCAGCCAGAGTGGGAGAAATATGCTGGTGTTTTCTCATCCCACTAAGGAGTCTGGCTGCTGCATTCTGCACCATCTGAAGCTTTTGCATCAATCTCAAAGGTAGCCCCACATTGAGCATGTTGCAGTGGTCTAATCTCAAGATTGCAAGCACATGGACCAGAGTGGTGATGGTCCCAACATCAAGATAGGGACACAGCTGGGCAATCCACCACAGATGGAAGTAGGTGTAGCGGACCACTGACGCCACCTGGGTTTCCATGGTGAGCGCCGGATCCAGATGGACCCCCAAGTTGCGAACCTCACTCTTTGCGGTGAGAGTCACTTCACCAAAAGAGAGGGAGTTTCCCAAACCACCAATGGAGGGGCCACCCACCCTCAGGACCTGCGTCTTGTCCGGGTTCAGCCTCAACCCATTCTCCTGCGTCCATCGCAGTACAGCCTCCATACAGCCCTGAAGGGACATAACGACATCCACTGAAGTAGGTGAAAAGGAGATGTAGAGCTGACTGTCATCAGCGTAAAAATAAATAAGAAAAGATGTACAGGAAAGGAAATCACTTCTTAGTTCAAAACCCTGAGACTGGTCTCAATGTAGCACAACATCATTGTTTAAAGCTGCCACATCCCAAATCATAATGGCCCACGTCTGGTAGAAAGAGGACAAGACGAAAATTGAACATACAGTAGGTTGTGCAAAACCCAAACATATAATTAATTACATAAAACCACATGATAGGACTATACTAAGTTGTGAATGCTGAGAATTTAAAAGGAACAAATATAACTGCTAAATTGATGCCAGTGATGATGAAACAGAATTTGTTAATGTTAACATGCAGGTGTTACAAAATAAATCACTATCAACAAATGTAATTTTTATTTCCGATTCTCCTACCACACATAATATTGCATTGATACTGTCTGTGTAGTCTTCTAGCAGATGCTTTGTTTTCTCAGTTGTTGTCAAGTTATCCCAGTTTGCAGATAAATAATATTTTCTTAGCTTCTGAACTTCCTGGAGTAGTCAGGTGCTCAGTTAATCACAACGAAGTTCTTCTGCTTTGCTCCTGACACAAATATACCTGCAAAGTTTCAGGGCTGAAAGGAATGTAGTATCCCTCAAGGATTCAAAGGACCTGAGGTCATGGACTGAAACCTCCAGGAGATAAACCACCTTTTCTAAGAATGGATGTGACAGAGCAGATAAAATAACAAGTATAGCTTCAAAACATTTTAGCCATGGGGAAACACGAACTTGTATTAGTGCCAGGGGTGGATTATCTGGTAAATCAATGTAAAACAGAGTAGAGTTTTTATGACAAAATATGACAATGAAAATTATTAGAAGGTATCTTGTGCTTACATGAAATGATCGAACAGGACCTCAGTCAGGGCTAGTCTTACCATATAGTAAAGGAAGCAATTCATCTGTGCAGCACCATTTGTTTTGATGGGTGTGTATAGGTATGAGGTAGAGAAGAATAGAGGAAAGATTCAGTGATCCCTAATTTATTTTTTCCCCTACCAGGAGATATTCTACTTTTTATGCCTCTAAATTTACTTTTAAATAGTTTTAAACAGTTTCTGTCCAGTTGTTTTTCCAAGGTGTAATACATTTAATTGCTTTTAATACAGTAACTTACTGTACTTTTAGATACTTTGTAAGCCACCTTGAATCCCTTTATTGGGAAAAGGCAATGTATAAATAAAATGAATGGATGGATGAATGAATGCTGGATAGGGATTTGGGAGATCCGAGTTCTAGTACCGAATGAGCCATGACTCCCCCCCCCCCCAAGTGACTTTGGACTGTTCTGTATTAATGTGCTCTGTATCAAGGACTTGGAACAGTGTCTAGTGGGGCTGAGAAGGCCAATTCAAGGGTGACAATCCCTTCCACACTGAAGATAAATAGAATCGGTCCCCTGTTCAGCTGCCTGATTTTGATAGTTTCGGGAATGCCTCTTTGCCTCGGCCTGCTGGACAAGGGTCTCTTCAAATTGGGGGAGACCATGATGCATTGCCTGCCTCCAGACTGAACGCTTAGATGTCAAGGTTTCCCATCTGTTGAGGTCCATTCCTAAGGCCTTCAGATCCTGCTTGCAGATATCCTTGTATCGCAGCTGTGGTCTGCCTCTGGGGCGATTTCCCTGCACTTATTCTCCATACAGGAGATCTTTTGGAATCTGACCATCAGCAATTCTCCACAAAGCCAACACCATGTTCCTTGGTCTCATTCAATGTTTTTCCCTGCCAGAAAAATGAGAAGGTTTTCTTCTTTGAAAGATCCAGTGTCTGGCAGTCTCATCTCTTGCAGGGCAATATTGTCCATCTGCAGTCTACTCAGTTCCATGTTGATGACAGCTCTCTTGCGTACATCATCTATTTCATGCAGGTCATCAGAAAAGCCAGGGGTCATTGTCCAAACATTCCAGGTGCCCAACTTTAGGGCAGAAGTTTTCTTATGATTGTTGCATGGTGCAGGGTTATTGATCTGCTTGCCGACTTTCACCTTAAACCCCACGTGCCCCGTGAGATTAACAGACTGTGGCAAGGTAGCACCTTACCGGCTGGGGACTGCCCAGCTTAAGGCGGGCGGTAGCTACCTAGTGAGGTGCAATGACCTCTCCCACTATCAGAAGTAGCCCCTGGCATCATGCTCAACACCAGTCGAGCAAAGACTTATAACTGGTAACTGCTACTTCCCATGTTGTTTCGACGCTGTATGCAAAGCTGGAGTGTCCTCTCCAGAGCACAAAGCCTCGGTAAAATAATATGGAGGATAGGCTGTTACCCAAGCAACAAATCCCCTCTCTCCACATTGCTGAAATAGTCCAATGGAAAGGCAAGAGCCAATACAACTGGTCCCAGCGATGTTGCAGGAGCTGCCAAAATGACATGAACTGCCTCCAAGACTCTGGCTCCGGATTTTGCCTTTTCCACCAGTAGATATAGCCACAAGGCAGTGGAGGTTTGATATCGGAGTTTTCCTTCTCCTAGATGGACTGCCTTCCAAGGCTGATGAGCCCCACCTACCCAAGATGGAGACAGAACTGGAAGGTTAAATAAGGAGCTCTTGCTGTGACCTTTCTCCAGGAGAGTCCATCAGTCCTTCGCTGCTACTGCTATGATTGCAAAGTGCTTAAGGTGTGGATTCAGGCATTAATGATGTTGTAAAGCTCTACCCATCTTGTAGCTATGTTGAGTACAAAAAAGACACATTCTTTCCATAAGAACTATTAATGCTGATAAATAGTCCAGAAGGTGCATACCTAGATTCTTAGACCAATAAATTCCATGGAACAGTAAGGACAGACATTGAAGAAATTACAGTGCTCTTCTTCACTAGTTGTACAGGGTGCAGCATGGCCAATGAGCAAATATAAACACAGAGAATGAATGGCACATGTAAGTCTATAAAGACTTGAGTAGCTGGTTTTCAGAATCCAACAGAGAGACATATTTTGACCAAATCGAACATAAATGACTACTTCATTTCTTCATATACTCTGTTTGTTTGTTTGTTTGTTTGTTGTGTGCCATCAAGTCACCTCCAACTTGTGGCAGCCCTATGAATGAGTGATCTCCAAAATGCCCTGCCCTTGACAGAGCCCTGCTCAGCTCCTACAGACTCAAGCCTGTAGCTTCCTTTATGGAGTCCATCCATTTCATATTTGGTCTTCCTCTTTCCCTGCTGCCTTCTACCTTTCTCAGCATTTCTAGAGAATCCGGTCTTCTCATGATGTGCCAAAGTGGGAGAGCTTCAGATTCAACATTTTTGCCTCTAGAGATAGTTCAGGCTTGATTTGATCTACAATTTACTTGTTTATCTTTCTGGTGGTCCAGACTATGTGCAAAGCTCTCGTCCTACACAATTTAAATGAATCAAATTTTCCCTTAAAAATCAGGAGTATGGCTGCATAGCTGTGGAAGCAATACAAATGCAGGAACATGTGAGACCTTTAATCAACCATTAAGAATATCAAACAAACACACACACATGCACACCAAAGAGCAAGGATTTGATGATAAATCATCTTCAAAGCTATGCATCACATTCTTTTGGGTAGTTCTAAATTTACATGCTGTTATTAATGTCCCAAATTCACATGGCTGGTGATGTTCAAAGATATCAGCAAGTGGGATCTGAAGGCCTTAGGAATGGACCTCAACAGATGGGAAACCTTGACATCTGAGGGTTCAGCCTGGAGGCAGGCAGTGCAGCAGAGCCTCTCGCATTTTGAAGAGACCCTTGTACAGCAGGCTGAGGCAAAAAGGCAGTCCTGAAACCAGCAAAATCAGGGAGCTGGACAAGGGACATATTGTATTTGTCTTCAGTGTGGAAGAGATTGTCACTCTTGAATTGGCCTTCTCAGCCACACTAGAGGCTGTTCCAAGACCTCTGTTCAGAGCACGTTACCATAGTCTCTCAAGACTGAAGGATGCCTACACAAGGTGATTTTCAGGCTTCTTAGATGGAGAGAGCTGCAGTATGCATGTTTGTTTCAAGCTTTTCTTCAGCTAGCAGTTTGGAATGTATGCCACATCTCTTAAAATAGAGGGCAGTCAGGCAATCTCTCTCTCTCTCTCTCTCTCTCTCTCTCTCACACACACACACACACACACACACACACACACACACACACACACACACACACACACACACTGCTGGATGCTTTCTTTAGCCTACAGTACTGCTTGTTTGGTGTCCAGAGTCCATGATGTTCAAGAATTCAGTTGGTGGTTGTTGTGGGTTTTTCGGGCTCTTTGGCCATGTTCTGAAGGTTGTTCTTCCTAATGTTTTGCCAGTCTCTGTGGCCGGCATCTTCAGAGGACAGCACTCTGTGCTCTGGTGTAGTTGGCTTGGGAGTGCAGTATTTATGGCTGTAAGATAGGCTTTTGTCTTTTTCTGTAGATGGGTGATTAGTGTGTCTTGTTGTGGGTGAATTGTTGTGCTAAGGAGAAGAGATTATCTGTCACTGTGGTTGATGGGTGTCATTAGCTGGTCTTTTGTGTGTAGTGGTCCCCTGTCCTTATGGCTGGGTAGAGTTTGCACACTGTATTTTTGAGAGCTGGGAGCCAAGTTTTGTTGAGCTTCACACTTTCCTCTTTTTTGTTGAAGTGCTGCTGGTGCTTGTGGATTTCAATGGCTTCCCTGTGCAGTCTGATGTAATGATTGCTGGTGTTGTCCAGTATTTCAGTATTTTGAAATAGAATTTCATGTCCAGTTTGTTTTAGGGCATGTTCAGCTACTGCAAATTTTTCTGGTTGTCTTAGTATGCAGTGTCTCTCATGTTCTTTTTTTCCGGTGTGGATGCTGTGTTTTGTGGTTCCAATATATACCTGGCCACAACTGCAAGGTATCTGGTATACTCCTGTAGTGATGAGGGGGTCCCTTCTGTCCTTTGCTGACCATAACATTTGTTGTATTTTTGTGGTGGGCTTGAATACCGTTTGTAGGTTGTGTTTTTTCAAAAGTTTCCCCATGCGGTCCGTGACCCCTTTGATGTATGGCAGAAATACTTTATTTGTGGGTGGCTGTTTTTCTTCTTCAGTTCGGTGTTGTTTTCTTGGTTTGGTGGCTCTTGTGATTTCATTTTTGGAGTAGCCATTTGCCTAGGGCCCAATTCAGATGTCTGAGTTCAGTGCTGAGAAGCTGAGCTTCACAGTTCCGATTTGCACAGTCTACCAGTGTTTTGATTATGCCTCTTTTTTGCTGTGGGTAGTGGTTGGAGTTGGTCTTCGGCTGATGCCTTAATTAGCCATTCTATGGCATCATAAATTTTTTTCTTTACAGTTTTCTTTGGATTCTCTCGATTATACATCATCTTTCATCCTGTCTGGGAGGACAGTGATTCCTGCAACTTCCTTGCATAGTGCCTGACTCATGAGAAGGCCTAATAGTGTGTGCTTGACCCTTCATACCAGAACTCTGAGATAAAAAGGGGAAGTTGCTCCAAGTAAAACAAGTTGGGAAGCATTATACAGGATGGGTGTGTGAATCAGAGAGGAGAGCAGGAGAAATATTTTGGAGGTGATCAGGGCCTGCTTCTCAGTTTAGTCCAGACGTTGCTGAGACAATCCATCAGATGACTCTCAGGATAAACATTAATTTATTATCAAGCTTTAAGATTATTGATAGGCCACACCACCGTAAGAATTGCTCCAGATGGATCACTAATTACATGCATACATATAACAGACATACATATAGAAATAAACATACACATGTAACTCACAACAACTACAGAAAACTTGACTTTCAAGTATGACATGGTCTGTTTCTATGTGCTCTCAGTTCACGTGTAATTCATAAGAACTCTAACAGTGTTGTCAAAGTGTGTCAGATATAGTTTGCCATTGCCAACTGACTGGATATCTCAGTTAGTTAGATATCTAACTGTGGAGCCAGATGTTGGAAGTTCAATTTCCCACTGTACCTCCTAGTGGAAAAGCCAGCCTGGGTGGCCTTGGACAAACTGCATAGTCCCAGGGCACTCCCAGAAGAAGGGAATGGTAAACCACTTCTGAGTACAGTACTCTCTACTTAGAAACCCCTGAAAAGGGCCACTGTGAGTCAGAATTGACTTGGTGGCATGCTATTGTTTTTGTTGTTACTAGTGTCACCCCTCACTGAGTTTCCATGGCCCAGTGAGGATTTGAACTCAAAATGCCTGAGTCCTTGTCTGTCACTCATTCACTATACCACCTGGTAGTCCCCTTCAAATCCAGTGAGACAAAGAGGGGAAAAAAAGTATTTTCTCAACAGCTTTTGTCTCTCTCCTCTTCCCTCAATCCCATTTCTGCTCCATAGAAGGAGAGTGAAAAGTTATCACTCATAAGACAGTGAGCATTTGAAAGCAGAGGAGGGGAGACTTGGCAGCCTCCCCACCCCCATCCAGCTGTATCTGTGATCATGCCTCCAATAACGCTTGCTTCTGAGTAGACATGTAAAGTATTGTGCTGGACATCATTATCCACCTGTGCTTCCAGGCTAAGACAGGGAAGAAGGATGAACTTTAAGAACATGCTGTTCTTTAAAAACACACTGATCACCCTATCTCCTGAAAAGGACAAAAGCTTTCCCACAGCTATAAATACTCAACTATCCAACAAACAGCAACAGAGCATCGACTGAGTTCTACTCCTGTCCTCTGAAGATGCCGGCCACAGAGACTGGTGAAACGTCAGGAAGAACAACCTTCAGAACACGGCCAAAGAGCCTGAAAAACCCACATCAGATCCTGGCCACGAAAGCCTTCGAGAATACAACTTTAAGAACAGTTATGGCCTAACAGCTAGGCAAAAGCTTTTTACCCATGCTACTTAGCCTTCATACAGCTCATTAGATCTAAATGGGCAGGCAGGCAGGCCCTTCTGCTTCCTCAAAGCCAGCAAGCTCACCTTTTCCTTCATGAAGGAAAAAGCTGTTTTGCCTGAGCTTCCTAAGGTAATGGTACTGTGACTGCCTCATTAACTCAGGAGACGGCATTATCTGTGGCATTAGAATAACTCTCCAAGGATCAAACGACAACAAGATGGAGCTGAACTGACTCTCAGGAACTCGTTCATGCTTCAGTTTCTGTCATAAAAGCTAACTTGGTGGCATCCTGGTTTACACACTAATTTGGGTCAATCAACAAAAAGTAAAAAGCTGGCTCCTTCCATTACCTTAGCAGATGGCTAATGCTCACTCAGGCACTGTAAGGCAGACCAACGACACCAGGCATAGCTGTCAGGAAAACTCTGCATTTTAGACCCCACAGAGAATTTACTATTCAAAAATTCCTCACTGACAAGGAATATCATCAGAGAGCAATGGCCAATCTTTGATTCAGAAGTGACTTGGAATGTATGGGTTTTGTCAGTAAGCATTCAAGGGGGAATGTAAGTCTGTTTCTACCAATTTCTGCTTTATTCTTGATAAGTTCCCAGCCACCCAAACTTTCAGGTTTGGGCTGGTGGGACAAAGCGGTTTGTTTTCACTGAGGGCTTTATGTTATTTGTTCAAATATGCATAGGAGTGCTTCAGTGAATATTTATGATCCTCTCAGGGTTGTTAATTTACACTGGAATAAGAATGCAAGAACATAAGAAGAGCTATACTGTGTCAGATCAAAAGCCTATCTTTTGGTGCCCTCAGTGGCCAACCAGATGCCAATGGGAAGTTCGTAAGACTACAGGTAGGGCTATGCTCTAGACTTGGACAAATACCATATTCTGAGCTCAAGTCTTGCATTATCCAATGGCCGGGAATTATAGTGAAATCTTTGTCCCAGCAGATTACCTTTGTAACTTAGAGTTCAGTAATTATCATTGAGCTTTCACATTGGCCCATGTAAATGTACTACCATCTAAGTTATTAGAAGGAAAACACTTTCACATGCCTTATTCACAAAGGCTTTGTCCTTGCCAAGCAGATATGTTGGAGACTGTCAATCAGTTTTATTATTTTATTATTTTACATAGATATTAAAAATATGTATATTTCTCTTTTTAAAAAAATCCCAGGCAGATCTGACCAGTACTATAGCTACCTCCTCTTTTCTGATTTTTCAAGCAAAATTGCAATCGAGGTTGCAAAAGTCCATGCAGTGGCATGCATGCTACGAAAGCGATTAGTGAATCATTCTACAAACTACATCGGGAGCACTGCATAGCTGTATTGCCTAATCACAATGGTTCCCAACCAGGGTGGGTCCCCAGATTTTCTTAGACTAACCCCTCCCCTGAAACTTTCATCACTAGCTTTGCTGGCCAGGTGGTCAGGATTTTTGGGGAGTTGTAGTGCAAGAGGATCTGTAGACTCGAGTTTGGGAACCACTGGGCCAGTGAATTTTGTAAATCTGTCTCTGTATATAACATTATTTTGTTTCCAGTTATTGTTATTTTTTGTTTGTAATGTATTGCTTATAAATTGATCGTTTTATGGTCATAATAAATTAATTTGAATTTTGTACTAGATTGGCCTAATTTGGATCCATTTGTACGAGGTCGGTATCAATGAGGCATGACCAGATTTGGTCATAGTTTCAAGTAAAGAGAATTTAGAAATCATTTTGTGTCTAGAATAAAACAAAATCAGATGGGGCATAAATCACTCCAGCTTTTTTTCTTTTTTCCCTTTCCTTTTCTTCCTTTCCTTGTTTTGTTCTGAAGGTGCCCGATACACAAATACCTGGAACTAGTTTTCTGAAGTTTGCCAGGTTTATTCCTCTTTGGGGTCTATCACATCTCCAAATTTTATGTACATCAATGCAAAACATTGCATTTATTGATTGACCCCAGTCTTCAAGAATTACAGGAAAGGGAGAAGTCATGTCCACTTTCACTGCGCCATATGAAATTGCATACATCGCAGTAAAAAAATAAACTCAGAATTTGTACAGAAAATAGCCTTGGCCAACTTTTAGAATACAGGAGAGCAGTAAACGTATCTTAAGAGAAGTGCTTTCATCATGAAAAGATATGTAGGTTAATATATACATTAAACACAAGTTCAACTCATCTTCCTCTGTGGCCACTTGAGCACACATGTAATAAATGGTGAATATATAATATGCAGCACTGTACTTGTGAAGGGTTTTATATGATGCTCCATTGTTAGTCAAAAACATTTATTTACTTGAATGTATATCCTGTTTACAAAGCTGGAAGGTGACTTATATGTGCAAATAAAAGAAAGTGCTATAGAAATATCTGCAACATGGAAGATATGTATATGTAAATGTGCTACAGGTATTTAGAGGCAAAGGTGTCTGTTCCAGTCCAATCTCTTGAAGGACTTCATTATTATGATAAGAAACACAGCTACCATCCCAATGCCAGCAGAACTGAAAAGCATAAGAGCGGTCACAACAATAAAGTGACCACATTCCAGAGATACCCGATCAGTTGCCACAGAAATCCCAGTGGAAGGGGAAGGAAGTAGTAGTTTTTTTTCATGGAGTTGTAGGAATGTAGAGCAGTAGTTCCCAATCTTGGGTCCCCAGATGTTATTGGACTGAAAATCCCAGAAGCCTTCACCACCAGCTGTGCTAGCCAGGATTTCTGGGAGCAATTGTCCAAGAATGTCTTGAGACTCTACTGGTGTAGAGATTTACTGGTGTAGAGATTTACTGGTGTAGAGATTTACTGTTTGGTAAGTTTGAAAATTTTGGGGAGGTTTTCTATACCATATTACAATCAGAGTGTAAATATAAAGTGTTTGATTGAATTCTGTTAAAACACAACTGAACTGCTACTATGCTCTTTTTAAAAAAATTGTTTTTAAAGGTAGCTTTCAAAAATCAGCCTGGAGAAATAGGTGTTAGATTTGCATTACATCCAAAATACTCTATCTTTTCCTTGGTTGAGTAGTTCTGTTATTCATGGAGAGTATACCAAAAATTCCCCTATGAATATCATTGCTGCCCGTGCATGGCACACAGACAGTGTTGGTAAGAGTAAGAAAGAAAAAATGAAGGGTAATTAACAAAAGTTTCCACTAGAACCACCACCATCTGCTTCTTGTGCCACACTGGAACAAATCTTCTCACATGCACACACCAACAACTGTACACACATGATAAAGGTAAAGGTTCCCCTTGACAATTTTTGTCCAGTCGTGTCCAACTCCAGGGGGTGGCGCTCATCCCGCTCTTCAAGCCATAGAGCCAACGTTTGTCTGAAGACAATCTCTCCGTGGTCACATGGCCAGTGTGATTTAGACACGGAACGCTGTTTACCTTCCCACCGAGGTGGTACCTATTTATCTACTCGCATTTGCATGCTTTCGAACCGCTAGGTTGGCGGGAAACACTCATGATAGTAATATAATAATTATCATGTATCATTAAGTCAATTCTGATGTATGGTGACCCTTTTCAGGGTTTTCCAGGTAGAGAATACTCAGAAGTGGTTTGCCATTCCCTTCTTTTGGGGGCATCCTGGTGCTGTGCAGCTTGCCCAACGACATGAAGGCTGGCTCTCTTCTGAGAAGACACAGTGGGGAATCAAACTCCCAACCTCTGCCTCCACAGCCAGATTCCTAAACCACTGAGCTATCCAGCCAGCTTGCCTAGAATCCATACACCAATAATTTTAGGGTCATGTCTCTGCATGTTTTCTACCTTGTTTCCTATCATTGTGTGAGAGGCTGTAATATAAACAAGTTCAGCGCTTCCAGAATTAGTCTGGGATGGTAGAGGTTTGTGATGTCGTCCGTCAGAAGATTATCTCTTCCTTTTTGGTGGAGGTTTCATGTTCTTTAGAGAGCCTGTGGTGAGGCTGTCACTCTCCGCCACACTCAGAGGCTTTTTTTTATTGTCCCTGTCAGTACGCAGCCCAAGGTTACTGCCAGCTCTCTGTCAGTGCTTTGATTTTTGTCAGCTATGGCCAGGTCCTTTTAGTTATCTGCTATCTTTTCAGCTTTGTTCAGTCTGAGCTCCACTTGTCTCCTAATTAGCTCTTTGGAGATTTCCCTTTTAAAACTCACTATCACAGAGGACAGGAACCGTTCAAAAGTTTTGTGCTTCATAGAAATTCCATATTCATCCACATCCTGTGCAGCCATCATTTTAAAATTAAAAGTGGCAGCTCAGGCCAATTTAAGGTATATAATCGGAGAAGCCTAGGTTGTGTGTGCGTGCGCTCGTGTGCGTGTTTTTAAAAGACAAGGTTCTACCAGGTATGGAGATAAATGTCAGAGGAAGCAAAAAGGGCTTCCATCCCAGTGACCAAGATTGTGGAAATTAAAAAAGAAACCATTGTTCCATTATAACTTATTCACATTTCCTTTATCTTCTGGTGTGCAAATATTGTGCTAGCTGAATATAAAAGTAGCACAAGTTTAGGGTACAAAAAAAAAAACCACACACACACACCACACTGTAACAACATCAAGAGTGGTCTTACATCTAAGGAGGGCCCTGAGGATGTCTTTGTTGTCAACTTCAGAAGAAAAGAGAGGAACAGAAGAGGAAACTGGCAGAAGGAATAGATGCCAAAGAGAACTCAAAGGATTAGGTCCGGGTGAGGTGATCGGTATTCGAAAACAGTCTGCCTTCTGGCTCTGATCTAAGGGAATAGGCTGGCAGCCAAGCCAGAGGGCATAACAGCACAAACACACCTTCAGCATAGCGCTGGAGGCTTGCCTCGGTGCCTTCAAAATTGTGCTAGCAATTAGAAGTCCAGGTGCACAACAGCAATAGGCAAAAAAGGGCTTGATTTATCAATAAAAGGCAGCTCTTTACATAATGTCTATTTTTCTCCTGCCCGATGCCATTGGCACGACAATAACCTTTCATTTTTGTTTTAAATTTGCCATTAAGTACCTTTTGCCCCCTCCCCCCTTTTGTGGTTGATTCACCAATGCTGCGAAGTTGTGGCTACATTGCACTTACATAGTGTTCATGCCTGGAAGATGAAAGTAAAAAACCTTTGAATATATTAATGTTATAACGCAGATGTCTTACTTTTCAGTCTCTTTTTTTAAAAATATGGTGGGGTTAATAATGATGCAGATTGTGCTGGATGGATGAGCAGATGAAACAGGGGAATACAGATTAAATTTAAAAAAAAGAAATATCTTCAAAGCTCAACTTGGCTTCATCATTTAACTTCCATACTTGTCAGGAGAGCAAGTTGTTAGGTGTAACCATAGATCATCACATTGTTCTAAAAGCATCTGTGTGTAATGAATATCTATAATCTAAATAACAGTGCCACAGTGGTTCAGAGAACTTGAGTAGAAGATAATTTTGGGGGGAAAAAACAGAAAAGAAAGACTTGGCAGCTGGAATCCATGATAGACTAATAAGGTAATAGCAAGCAAAGATTTTATAGTCACTCATTTCTCATTCAGTGGTTCTTCAGAGTTTGATCACATTGGTACAGCCTTGTTCTCATGTGCAAATATTTTCTTCAAATGAACCTGGGGAGAAGCACACCAGCTGAGATCATATACAGTGGGGAAGTGGAACGGAAAATAGCTGTAGAGTTTTAGATGCCTATGGGTGAAAGAGTACTGTATACAACTAATCTGATTCAAATTTTGCACGCTGATTTAGAGGTGAGTAGCCATTCAAGGTTACCAGCAGAGTTGAATAATGGTCTCATTCCTGGTTCATAACAGGTTCTCCTTGAAGTGTCATGTACTGTGGCATCCAGCATCAATGAACTGCTGTGATCTGTGCCCAAACAACCAGTCTTTGGATCTGCTCTCTTTGCACATTCTCAGTGGTACCTAGCATGGCTGTACACACAGTGCAAACTTGTTTTACACGCACAAAAATTCTTATTATGTACAAACTGATCACTTCAGTGGGATATCTGGGTTTGGTCACTGATACCTCTTTCATGATAAGAAAGAGGTTGGGTTTGAATTATTTTGGCAGAAATAATCCATTAGCACTTTCTAACCCCATGGACTGTAAATCAATGAACAAAAATTATATATATTTGAATTTAACATGCTGTTTTAAAGATATTCCATGTCCTCTCAGACTTCAAAATGCCAAGAATTACAGCTGTTAATGGTCAGCTGCAGATTAGTTATTTAGGCTATGGATATTATATTTGGACAATATGGATTTAATACGAAATGTTTAACCTGCTGTTGGTTGTTGTAGGGTTTTCAGGCTGTTTGGTGGTTTTTCTTCCTAACCTTTCACCTATCTCTGTGGCCGGCATCTTCAGAGGACAGGAGTTAGAACTCTGTCTGTGTTCTGGTGTAATGTGTGGGATAGTTGAGTATTTGTAGCTGTGGGATCAGCTTTTTATCCTTTTCAGAAGTTTGGGTGATTATGGTAATCAGGGTGTTGAGAATACATTTAATATGCTGTGTTTAATTTTAGCTGTGTTGGTAGCATGCAGCAGGATGGTGGCCAGGACACAGTGGTAGATCCAGGAAATAGACATGTGGAGTTTGTGCTACTGAAGCCAATGTTCCATATTGTGTGGCCTTGGACAAGCTGAACAATCCCAGGACACCCCCAAATGAAGGGAATAGTAAACTCCTTCTGCGTAAACTCTTCCAAGAAAACTCTGAAAAGGGTCGCAATAACTTGGAATTGCCCCAACAGCACACAATTACTAAGCAATAAGTTGAATATCTTATTGTACAATTTGAAGGCTATCTAAGCAATTTAAGCACAAGTTTAACATGTGTACAATTAAAATTTCCTCCAAATACATTTAGAAAAAAATGTGATCAACACCAAGATAGCAGGCTAATTTTTGATTAACAAAAACAAAAAGGTTAAAGGCCAGTCTGCACACTTAAGAGTACAGTTCTGACTCTTGTGACATGGACACAATGGCCCACGACCAGCTGAAACTGTGCTGAATCTAACCCCATTTCCCAGACTGGGGATGCTGAGAATTGCTTAGGATTATCTTACCTCTGCCCTAATGTTCCACTTACATTGGGGCACTGACTCTGGGCTAGAGGAGATTTGAAACTAGAGTCACTCAACTTTCCCTTAATTCTACTCTGCCTCTTTCCCTCTCCCTCTTCTGATGACAAATCTCAGCTAACAGAGAAGTCTGCCGGAAGATTTGCTGTCACCTGATCTCTCAGATCAGCTAGGACAAGAGAGATGTGCCTAATCTTAACCTCTGATAGCTGGCTCATGTTTCAGTTATGATTGCACTATTACATGGTGGTACATGTCTTTTAATACAAAAAGAGGCACATCTCTTAATATAAATTTAGAGGACTACACGTCCAGTAGCTCAAAACAGAGGAGAAAAGCCTAGCAGCCAAGCTGTATCAACATTTCCTCTTTCAGAAGCTAATGAATTGTGGCCTGCTAATGTTTAGTTCTGGACAACTTTTGAAAGATACTTTTATTCCAAAGAATAGACTAAGTGTAAGTGAGGTAAAAATATAATTAATGACCAAGCAGGAAATGTAAAAATGCAACATCTCCATGTTTTAAAAGCAATGAGCAGACTACCTGGTCCCTTTTGGGCTAAGCTGTTTGATCAGCTTCCTTCAGTCTCTGTGGATGTCCTTATACTAGTCTAATTGAAGGACCCCTGTTCTCTTTTTATTTTTGCTCTATGAAAAATGCATTGGAGATGTCTTATAATGAACTTTGATATGGTGAAATGATAATAATGTCCTAATTATATATAAAAATGTAATTACACTTGCTACTATTATAGAAAAACTCCCTTTATAATGAAGTGTTATGTTGGAGAAAAGATTTCATTATAGGTAGATTCCTTTACTTGTTAATTTGGCCTGTGATTCATCACTTTAGTATTGAGAAAGAAATCTTTCGAAGTTACTTTTGATGTTTTTCATTTATGGTTCATTTCGTGGTTCTTGCACCTTAAGATTCCAGAATGGCAAACTTTTAAAAAGATATCCTTAAAATGTACTTGTTCTTTTGGTACAAAGAGGAGATGCAAAGACTTTTATTTCTCTAGTAAAAATGTTTTCTGATAGAAAAAGGGTCTATACAGACCAAAAGCAATGGGTTTTTTTGACCAGTCACCTTCACTGTTAAAGCATTTGTCCATGACTCTTATTGAATAATAGTACTGAATGGATAGTTAAAGCCTGCGCATGGAGGGGAAGGCCGGATAAATGTGTGATGTTCAGGAGATGGGAGTATCTTTATTGTCCTGCACTCTGGAATCAGTGTAACCATTATTGTGGTGTTAAGAGATTTTTTGTCCGCTGTGTTATTGTTATTACTACAATGTGCTCAGGTTTTTTTTTTTCAAATTACTGCTTTGATTTGCCAGAACAAGGTTTTGGGTGGGGGGGGGGTCTGTGATTTAAGTAGTTCATGACTGACATATGAGGCTTCCCCCAGGTTTTTTGGGGAGAAGTTCCTCTCAGTTACTAAGTTGTCTCTTTCTCGGTTGTTGTTAATATTTCCACTGCATGTAATAACCCAAATATTACTGCATGTAATAACCCAAATGAAAGCCTGTAGTAGGTTGCAACTGGAGTAGACCCATTGAATCAGTGGATGGTATGGAGGGGTTTACTCACCAGATCCCCACTGATTCAATAGGCCTATTTTAGTTGTGACTTACTACTGGATATCAGCCAATAAAGTTGACTTCTCCGTGTCCCTTGTAACTGGAACACAGATTTCTGGAGCAGTAGAATGATCTTTCTCCCTCTCATGGTTCACTTATCTTTTATATTAAACTTATAGTTTTCACAGAATCGCTAGGAACCTAAGGAAATAGCCACTAGAACTGTTCGTACTTATACACATGATAAAAACACAGTTATTCGACATATCCAGCCATTTATTTGAAGCAACACAATAGGGTGGTTCTTGTGAATTTTACCACCCCCAATTTAAAAAGGCTAGTCTCTGGCTGTGGAGCCAGAGATCAGAACTTTGATTCTCCATTATGCCTGCCAGAGAAGAGCCAGCCTGTGTGGCCTTGGGCAAGCTGTACAGTCCCAGGACATCCTCAGAAGAAGGGGATGGTTAACCAAGTTGGAGTACTTTATATCAAGAAAATCTTGATGGTTGTTATAAGCTGAAATTGACTCGGCAGCACATAATAATAATTATTAGTAAACTGAAAACCACTTCGAAATACATGGTACAAACTGGATTCTGTGTTACACATGCTAATTATGGAGCAGCCTAAGGACTCAGTCCTGCTTAATATCTTGCTGACTCTGAGAATGTGGACAGAAATACTGAAGAAGATCAACCATCCATTGTGTACTTGACGTTTCTCCATTGTGGTTTGTAAAATCAGTACAAACATGCTTAGGTCAGGGATTGCACATAAACCAAATCTTATGAAAACACTAAAAGTCTTCAATATACATTCTTCTAAAAAACGAACCTAATCCTGAAATCATTGTCTCTGGAATTTATCCCTGCTTAGGGAAAAGGAGAACATTCGAGAATACACTTGTGTAAATCACTGGTTTATCTGTTGTTCTTCTTACAATCACAGCTATAAGGTAGTTCATGGAGATCACTATTTCTTTCTCTTGTTCACATTTTGCCCCACTTTGTAATTGTCCTTGTTATGTCCATATTCAAACACTACTCTCTGACCCCACTATCCTTGTTTTTTCCACATACCTCTCCCCTTTGAGGCACTAATTTTCCTTCCTATTTTGTAATCCAAGCACTTATACTTTGGAGCTGAGTGCGAGAGAAGGTCTTATAGTACTCGTTCCTGTTTGTTCCAACTCTACCTCTACTGTTGAAAGCAGCTGGGGCTACAAGGATTTCCCCACTGACTTTGCACAGGAGACATACAAGTCCCATGGAACAGCTGTTCTTTCTGACTGAGATGGAGAAGAAAAAGAAATGCCAATATATGTGCTTGACTCTACTCCTGTCTACTGTTTATCCTGCCCAGGTGGTTAAACCAGCTCCATCAACTTGTGTAACATTCCCTTTCCTTCAAGTGTGGGTGTAAAACCACTTCACACTGAAAGTTATGGGAGGGGTAGGGGACAAGCATTATTCCATTGCTGTATTTATGGGGAATGGTGGCTAGGCTCTGAGCACAGATAGCAAAGAGGGAGAGTGACATTAATAAGCATTGTATTGATTTTGTTTAAAATATCACAAGGAAGTGTCTCCTTTTGTAAGAGTGGGTATAAACCTTTATGTTTACGGTATTATGGGGCAAGGCTATATGCTTTTATTTTCATTCTTCTGTTTGCAGTTAATAATACCCGATGCAGTGCAAAATTATTATGCTCCCAATGCTGTACCTGGAAAGAATAAAAGAAATTAATTCAGGAGTTGGAGTGAAGGGCTTTGCTGAAAACAATTAGTGATTATTTCTACAGAAAGGTTTTCCTGCTTGATTTTTGTTGTTATTTTTGTTTTGTAAATAGGTTTCAAAGGATTAATTTACATTTGTCTTTTGTGAATTTGTCTGTCAGTAGTATATGGAAATGTGCTTAAGAAAGGAAACTCACTGTTCGATATCTTAAGTGATCCTCCACTTGGTAACATCTGCAAATTATCTTTAATATTTCATTTATATGTTGGGTTTCTTCCAGAAATGCGACCCAATGTGACTTCAAAAAGAAGAGAAATATGGTAGGCATGTTTTCTTTCCAAGAAGCTTTGGTTTACTTGCAAGTTGTATGATAGTTCAGAGAAGTGTATAGAATGCATTTAATGAATGCAAACTTCTTCCTGACCATCATTACAATTGATAGCAAGCATTCATATTGGCTGGGTGATTCAGTAAACTGAAGTTCAGAAACATAAAATTTCCAAGCTCTGCCTCTTGTTTGCTTTAGCACTGATTTCCCTCCAAAACAAATAGAATCAAATTATCCTCAGGAGTGGAATCTGAAGGCAATTACTGAAGCAGAATATTGACATGTTTTTACAACTTAGGCTTTCAGGACTAGAATCAGGTTCCATTGCCAAATTCTTCAGCCTGCAAATCTGAAAGAGAATGACATGATAGGATCCCTAGTTTTCTTCTGGGAGAGATTCACAAATGTTCAAAACGTCAGGATTTCTAAAGGAAACTAGATAGGAAAACTTGGTACAAAAGAAGACAAAAGAAAATCTTAAGAACCAATTTTATTTCCGGAGAAGGGAAGAGGAAACTTTTGTAAGATTAGAAGCCATGAATGAGAAATCTATGCTAAGCAGATGTGCGCACATGAGGAACAGTGTCCTTAAGTGCTTAAAAGTCTCATCCTGACCTTCAGGCTTCATGAAAGTTAGACACCTGCATTTTGACAGGCTTACTAAGGAGAACTGAGCAGTGAGCATCCTGGTGTTATTTTGTTTTTTAAATGGATTACATAATTTTAGTTAAATCTACAATTTGTAGTGTCATCTTCAGCCCCTAAGTGGCAGACTTTCCTGACAATCAGAGAGGAAGCTACAATCAAGATGGGCATATCAATTTTTCCAGAGTGTCTCTGATCAGTTCCACATTGGCCAGAGTCATGACAGGGAAAATAACATACCAGATACAACTGCACTTTCTGGGTTCACAGCTCCTGAATTCGTCAAAGTGTGTGTGTGTGTGTGTGAGAGAGAGAGAGAGAGAGAGAGAGAGAGAGAGTGTGTGTGTGTGTGTGTGTGAGAGAGAGAGAGAGAGAGAGAGAGAGAAAGAAAGAGAGAGAGAAAGAGAGAGAGAGAGAGAGAGAATGAAGGCCCTGCTGATTGTTAAGGTGGAGGAAGTCAGTGAGTGGAGAGAAAAGCTGAACTAGTAGCAGGACTAAATGAGAAAAGAAGCAAATGGAAATAAGCTCTTGGGAGGGGAAGAATGTGCAATGTATATAGAGAAAGAAAGAGCATTTTGTTCTATGGGAGAAAAAGGATATGAGGATAGGTGGGTGAATAAGGGGAGAAGAATATGACCTCAATTGATTGGTGAGTGGGTGATGGAAGAGAATAAGCAGGGTAGTGTGAAATAAGGGTTTTCTAACCTATGCAAGCATGGGACGTGGTGGCGCTGTGGGCTTAAACCGCAGAAGCCTGTGCTGCAGGGTCATAAGACCAGCAGTCATAAGATCGAATCCATGCAACGGAGTGAGCTCCCGTCGCTTTGTCCCAGCTCCTCGCCAACCTAGCAGTTCAAAAGTATGCAAATGCGAGTAGACAAATAGCTACCATCTCGGTGGGAAGGTAAAATGGCATTCTCTAGTCACACTGGCAACGTGACAATGGAAACTGTCTTCAGACAGGCGCTGGCTCTATGGCTTGAAAACCAGGATGAGCGCCACCCCCTAGAGTCGGACACGACTGGACTAAAAATGTCAAGGGGAACCTTTACCTTTACCTAACCTATGCAAATCTACTTGTTGAAATTAATCAGGAATAAAGATTTGGCCACCTCACCCCACACTGTCTAGCCACTCAATTATTTAGAGTCCTGGTTGCTACAAATAATCATCTCTCTGCATTGTAAACTCATGTACTGAGTCTTGGCAAGTCTTGTGATTATTTTTAAATTGAAAGAACACAAGAATGTCAGTCACACCATGGCCTATACTCCATAAAAGACTAGCATATATCTACTTGTGAATGAACTCCCCATGCCTTTCCCAGTTATAGCCCTCTGCTGAAAAATAGCACCAGAGAGTATCCCAACCCTTAAGAAGAGACAGTGTGGACAACTGCTATCGTTTTGCTGACAGAAGTAGTTCTGTCAGTAGATTCCAGACAACTATAAAAAAAAAGAAATCAGATTTAAGAAACAGATCCTTGTAAAACCAGCATTCTCCAACATCATGCCTTCCTGATGTTTTGAGTGACAGTTTCCATCTATTCCAACCTGTATGATCTGTGCTCAGGGATAGTGAGACTTGCAGACTAAAACATCAGGAGAGCATCAGATAGAGAAATACTAAACAGTGTCACTATATGCTATTAAAATACATGTGATGAATACAAAAACAAACAAACAAACAAAAACCCAAAAGCTAAAGCAAAAATGAAGACATTTGCTGTTTTGCCTGGTGGATTTTCAAAATATTGTATACTTGCAGTTGTACTTGGTTGAAAAAGTTTAACCCTTGAGTGTCCCTTTCTCTGCCTGTTTCTTCCAGAAGCCGATAGTGTTTATTTGCTGTTGCATGTACTATGGACTTTATCCATGACTATACTGGTCTGAATCCTGATCTTTAGGGGGGTGCTGGCAGATATTTTAGCATCTAATACATCTAGTCACTCATTAGAGTGATGAAAAGCCCCTGATGAAGGGGCAGCGAGATGTTGGAGAGCAAGGGGTTCCTGTTGGCTTGAATTATTAACGAGCTGATGTTCCAGTGGCCGGTTCTTGCCTGCTTGCCTGCCATACAGCAGGTGGTAGCCTGCCGCAGCCTTTCGCTTGGAAAACATCTGCTTGCGCGGAACCTCCCCAGAGCTTGCTGCAGTCATTTGTTCGATTTAAGACAGACACTGTCATTATTCTGTGCAACACTTCACAGAAATAGTTCCTACTAAATGCTTGAACCATCTGAGCAGCACCAGGCAAAGCTGCAGGCTTCATTAATAATGCATCCATGCTTATCAATAGATTTAGACAACTGGTATTTAGAAGCTCCTTCAGAAGGAGTGGTTTTTTTCACACCAGTTAGCTTCATTCTGTCAGTTCCTTGATGTAGACATTACATCCAACTGAGTTCTGAAAGCCAGAGGTGCAAAAATTGTGTTTGAGCTTCTCCCTTGCTTTGGAGCCTGGTTTGAGTGATGTAACTCTTAAGATCATTCCTTCTGTTACACTTCTTTCTTCTTCTTTTTTTGTAGGGGGAGAGCTGATGGAGGATTATTTTTCTCTTCTTTTTTTTTCTTTCTTTCTTCTTTTTTGGTGTTTACACATTAAAAAGGAAACTTGCTCTTCTTTCGCTCTGAAGCTGATGCATGAGGGCAATATTTTCATAAGAAGTTCCTGGACGCATTCAGAAGGGATTAAAATGAAATCCAGGAGTTACTGTTTCTTTCATTTCATTGGCATTGCAGTTGCTGCCCTTGCCATGACAGTAAAAACTCTTTGAGGTACAAGCGCATTAAATGAAAAGGAGGGGCTTTGAGCCAGTCTCTGTAGTTTCTCAAGCAGTGGGGCATGGGCCTAGTGAACATGCCTACCTTAGGTAAAATCCAGCTGTGGCTGTGAAAGGATGGAATGGCATCCACCAATTTTGCCTCCTTTTGCAGCTCCTGTGCCCAAAGCTTGCTTTATTGGGTAGGAGAACCCCCCAGAGCAGATTGAGAGAGGCAAGTAAGGACGGCCACAAGAGTGGGGAGGATGGGAAAGGCCAGTTGCATGAATACTGAATATAGCCCATGGGTTAGTGTGGCACTTGTGTTAGCCACTGAAAACACTATCCACCTTCTCACCGCTAAATGACGGTGATACTCTTATAATGTCCATCCATGCAAGCAAAGCAAATACAGTGGTCTGTTTCATGAAGGAAAGGGTAACTCCTACCTAGCACCTCTACAGACTAATTTAAATTATGTGGAATTAAACCCTGGCTACAACATACCTCATTGTTGTAGCCAGGATTTAATTCCACATAAATTTAAATTTATGTGGAATTAAATTTAAATTTATGTGGAAATTTAAACACATAGACACAGTCGTGAAATTTTCGGCAGAGAAGTCACTCTTCAAGGAAGGTCAGGTTGACTTATGGGCCAAATGGGGGTGGAGATGGCGTTTCCTCCAAAATTTCAAAATGGGGGTGTCCCTTCTACTTAGATCATGATCTGCCATAATCTGGATAAAGTGAGTCCCGTTCAGGCTGCAAAAAAACTTGCACACAAGACTAGCCAAATTATATTGGTGTGTGTAGCATGGGATCTCATAACATTTTCTCTCTCCTTCCCTGGAAGTAAGCAAAATGCAAAAATAAAATGAATAACTAATAATTAGCTCCCCTTTCTTGATATTCCAAAAACTGCTTTAGTCAGCCACCTCCCTCTGGTACATGGTGGGATTAGCACTGATGTAAAGCATGCAAAAGGGCTCAGATTCACTGTCTTTTGCATCTGGGTAGGGTTGGAATCCAATCCTATCCATTTTGAAGGAAATCAACCCTGAATGCTCACTGGAAGGACAGATCCTGAAGCTGAGGCTCCAATACTTTGGCCATCTCACGAGAAGAGAAGACTCCCTGGAAAAGACCCTTACGTTGGGAAAGTGTGAGGGCAAGAGGAGAAGCGGATGACAGAGGATGAGATGGCTGGATAGTGTCATTGAAGCTACTAACATGAATTTGACCCAACTCCGGGAGGCAGTGCCAGACAGGAGGGCCTGGCGTGCTCTGATCCATGGGGTCACGAAGAGTTGGACATGACTAAATGACTAAACAACAAAAGGGTTGGAAAAGACGTGTACTGGAAACCTTAAAGAACTGCTGCTGACCAGGGGAGCAAGTAATGACCTAGTGGGACCAGCGTAAAGCTCAGAAGTAACATGCTACTTCTCTGATGTGTCACTTTTCATAGAAACAAAATGGAATTGAGTTAATTTGGGGCCTGTAACAACTGTGGCCATAATTCCCTACTTTTCTATGAACCTCTCTGTGTTCCTTGTTACTTCTCTGGGCAGAAGGGGGAAGCATTGCATACGTGGTTCAGTTGTTAACATCCCACTGCCTGCCTTTGTGAAGCAGGAGGAAGCATCATAAAGTGAGCGAGAAAGAAAAGAGCAGGCCAGTCTCACGGGAAGAAAGAGGCTGGTTTTCTTTGGGAGGTAAAAAAGGACTCAACACTAGAGACAACATGGAATGAAGGAGAACAAGTTGTTTTAGATTTTGGGAAGTAAAATGGAGAGAAATGAATGTAGCAGTAAGGGAAGAATGTGCAAATGTACAGACAGTCCCTGTCTCTTGAGGAAGGAAACCAGCATGAGCTGGAGAAATTCAGGTTAGTTAGTCACTGAAAAGAGGCTTATTTGTTTTGGAATTTCAGAGTTAGAGAGAGGTAAATTGCATCACAAGCAGGAAGTACAAACAAGACACATTCTCTTTCCCAATGATCCTAACCTGGGGCTACATACTGTTTCAAGTGCCTAGGCTCCCCAAGCCATCCCTGTCTTCACTTTCTCTCTCCACAAACAGGTCATAGTTCTATGACAGTTCTGTTTTTTCCATTAAATTAATACCCTTGATAATCCCTGTCTACAGAATTTCAGCCAACCTGATGAATCTTGACCTTGATGTACTGGACTACAAATCCCATTCTATCTTCAATTAGATTGTGTGTAGAAAAACTGTTTTTCAAGACATCTGGGAAGAAAATGTAAAGGAAAGCTTTGCTTTTACCTTTTTTCCCCCAACTGTATTCTATGCAATAAACAGAATTGAGCATGTGAGAAACTGATAGGCATTGTTCTATATTTTCTAATGGCTCATCCAGTAATGAGGAAAGACAATGTATTAATAAGGAACAGGGACATGTTGCTTTAACAGATGAAGGTAACAGTAACTGTAATGGCCTCTTGGAGGCCCAAATTAGTGACTAATGGAAGGAGTTACTTTTGAAAAGTGATGTTGTGATGTTGCCGACAGGGTTGCTATTGAAGTAGTAGGCAGGCCCAATCCTAATCCAGAGAGATATACAAAGCTATGAGAAGAGACACCCAACAACTCCTGTTCTGTCATAGTTTTCAAGTGCTTGCAGATGCAATAAAATCTCAAGCTCTCCTTGCAGTCAGCTATTAAAGACCTAAGAACACCTTTCTGAACTAGGGTTTGGCAATGTAGCAGAGCATACTTGTAAGGAACATGAATTGCAGAACTGTCTGATGCAATCAAATGAAAGGTAGCTAGTGAGGCCTAGAGGGATTGCTATACCAGAAGACTTGGATTCAAATCTCAGTTCTATCAAAAATTTATCGGATAGCCCAGGGCAAGGAGTTATGCCTTATTCTCAGCTCAGTCTCAAAAACTAGACTAACGTGCCCCCAAGATTTGTTGTGAGGGTGCCTAAAAAGGCTTTGAAAACTTTCTGAATGTAATAAAAGCAATACTGATCATAAATAGCCAATCATTTTTCAGAATCACTGGTGCCCTACTGCTAGTTCCATTACTATTATTGTTGATTCCGATTCCTAACTGACACAACGAATCATCTACTGGATGACAAATTAGTACAGTACTCATATAAATCGAACTGAGTCAATGGCTACAGTTCTCTTGCATAACTACCCAAATGGCATAACTTTTGGAGGCAAAGTATCCTAACTTAAGCAAGCACCATACCTAAATTTATGGCATTTGTGTTACACCAACAAAACTAGGCAAGAAGATTTGGGCAAATGTATGTACTCTTGTTGGGAGTAGCAAAAGGATACTTGCAGATATATCTAAAATTAAAGTGGTTTTAGATACCACTTTACCATTAAAGTGGTACCATTAAATGATACCATTTAATACAGTTTTTTAAGGAATTTAAGGAGGTTTGTGTCTCGTCAATGCATGTATGGGAGATAACATTGAAAACCTGTGCAAGCACTCGAGAGAGAGAGAGAGAGAGAGAGAGAGAGAGAGAGAGAATATACTGTATATATACAAAATAAGCACAGACCTACAAAATAGTTTTTCTTCTCTTTTAAAAGGGTCTAATATAGAGTGTTTTCAACAAATTTACCATGGTGTTTATGTGAAACTGACCTTTAAAAAATGCTGACATTTTCCTGGCTTTACACAGATGTGCCAGGTCCCATCCGTTCCAAAATGTAGACAAACTGGCCAACCCTGCCACTGATGCATTGCCAGTGAATTGTGCACAATTCAGCCTTGATGGAGAACACGCTTCGAACCTCTTCTGATAGAGTCAATACCTAGAGGGGGAGACTGTAGCCATAGCTGCGTCTGTGCCTAAATGCACACAGCAGAGTTTTTCTTTTCAAGTGCCTGCCGGAAGCACTACACTCAGAATAACTGCAATGCCCCAAGGACAGAATCCTAACATGGGAAATACATCTATTATTTCTGATTTTGGAAGAAAGATAAAATATTCTCTCTTAACCGGTGTATGCAAATATATGATGGATGAGGAAATGGCATGAAACAGGTTCAATGATGACATTCTTTAAAAAAAAAATAGAAAAGCAAATGTTCTCACAACCAAAGTAGCAATATAAATGTAATGCTTTGTACAGATATGAATGGCCAGTATTGACCTCCTTTGAATTCTTACCAAATTACAAAAGCAATTGTAATACTGTATATGCCTAATAATTCAAAGTATTCTATTGATTCATGAGCCACTTACTACATGGCCAAACTAGATGACACCCTTATGATGCATTTAGAAGAGATCCTTCTTCAAATTGCTTCCAGCTTCGGGCAACCCTCTCAATTGATTGCCTGCAAGAGGGTCTGCCCTTAATTTTAGTGCATAGATCTTGCAAACTCAAGGCTATGGCTTCTTTATGGAATATCCAAGGAAATGAACAACTGCTAATGAGTAAAGTCAAAATATGTAATCACCAGGCCAATTGTGTTAAAAAAATTAAAGCTTTACTTGTGCAAATAAAATTGTAATAAGCAAGTACTGTACTGCTGTCTCAGTCCAAATTAGGAGATCTGTGTACCTGTCATAAGAAATTCCAGGCATAAACTGAATGTTTGAATTACATGTCCAAATGTAATATTGACAGTACCATTATAGCGTGCCTATATTGATGCATATTACTATCTGCATTTGATGCCATGTTTTTTCGCATGACCCTTGCTGGGTTGGAGCATGCCTCTTTTGTAGAAGGAGGAGTGCCAGAAACACTTTCCTTTGTTCCCTTATGGCCTTATTTCTTTGTCATAGCTGGTGAGTCTCCTATTTTGTATGCTTTTGCACATGGGGATGGAAGTTCTCTGAGCACAAGAGGACATGCATTAGTGGGGAAAAGAAGCTCTGACCTCACATTCACCAGAACAGAAAGCAAAGGTCAGAATCTTCTAAGAGCCTCAGCACTGGCTTATCTGGAAATAAACATAGCAAGTGATTGCTGTCGTGCATCTGTCTTAGTCATGCTGCAGTTTTGTATATTCTGGACATTTTCCTTGTACTAATTCCTTGTCAGAAGTAAAACAAAAAATTGAAAACAAAAGAGAAAGAAGAAGGAAAAGAAATGGCTCAAACAACTATTTTCTGTTGTGAAAAAAAGTTGCAGACTCCAGCAAATATATGGCTCCTTCCAGCCAATTCCAGCTATCAATATATGGGTTAATTTATCTCAGATTCATAGCATTTTTGGCATGTACTAGTTCATATCTATTCAGTGCTATTACCATATCAATCTGTGTGGCTTTTCTTTTTTTTAAGTTGTGGATATTCACATCATTTTAATATGTTTGATTTTTTTAGAAAATTGTATTATTGCCCCTTGCCCAGTCCATTATCAATGCTAGGCAGCACTCAAGGACCTGCACAACATCACCTGCAGATGAAGAAAAGGAAAAAGCAGAGCTGCCTATCATCAGCATATTGATGACAGTGAACACAAAAGCTTTGCATGACTTTTCCCAGTAGCTTCATATAGATATTAAAGAATATTGGGGAGATGGTTGACCCCTATAGGACCCTGTAACAGAGGCCCTAAGAGGTGGACACAGCATATCTAAGTTGTATCATCTGGGATCAGGCATCAAGGAAGGACTGGAACTACTGAAGAACAGAGCCCCCAATCCCTAAACCCGATAGCCATCCCAGAAGGATGCCATAGTTGATGGTATAAAAGGCTGCTGAAAGATTCAGGATGACCAGCACAGTTATACTCCTCCATCTACTTCCATTATGAAATTGTCTTGTAGGGTGATCAGTGCTGCTTCAGTAGCATGTCATGGCCTAAACCTGGATCCAGAAATGGATCTGAACTATCGGTTTCTTCCTAGGAGACCTAGAATTGGTCAGCAACCACCCTCTTGATCAACTTGCCCAAGAAAGGAATATGTGAGAAGGGTCTGTAATTGTTCAGATCACCTCTTGCTAAATTAATTTTCTTAAGCATGGGCCTTATTATAGTTTCTTTTAAACAGGAGGGCACAAGACCGTTATAGAGAGAAGCAATGATGACATGAGTGGCCCATTCGACCATTGTGTCCTTGGTGAATTTTAATAGCCTAATAGTATTTAAACTGCAGAGCTGGAAGGGACCCTATGGATCATTGAGTTCAGCCCCATCGAGGAGGCATAGTGCGGAAGCAAACCCCCAACCTTTGAATTCACAGCCAGATACCTAAACCACTGAGCTATATGTCTTTAAGGTGCATAGCCAGGTGTGAAGGGTTCTTAAGATGCCTTGAGTGCTATATTTTAATGGAAAGGTTGAGTATTAATGGAATAATATATACGTATGTAATAAATGAGAAAAATAATCACTGGTGCACCTCTCCAGTGTCGGAGATCTTCAAATTGTAGGTGTACATGTTGGCAGCAGCAGGAGACCTCATTTAGATTTCCTATAGGGCTTTGGAGTGACTCTAATTTAGCTGCTATTTGGAGTAATTACAGTAACAATTTATTAAATTTATTAATTTATTTGATTTATATACCACCCCATTAGTACAAGTACTATGCGCAGTTTTGCAAGATACAAACTTAAAACCCGCAAAACCCCACAATAACAAAAAATGTATTCAAAAACAATATGGTGATACTCTGACAGTAATTCAATCATAAAAATAAATAACCCTAAAAATCAAAAATGTTACAGCATCTAGGAGATTCAATCATTAAAGGTGGCCTTAAATAATCTTGTCTTTACCAGTTTCTTCAAGATAGGGAGGGAAGGAATCTAAAATATCTCTGTTGGCATTTTGTTCCAGAGAATAGGAGGCACAACTGGAAAGACATGATTTCATGTATTTGCCTTTGCAGCCTCCCTCAATGTGCCCTTGCTGTTCTTGTACTGGGTGAATATAAGTGCCAATTCGCCTGGCTGGAGCATTAGGGCTATGGCAACTGCCTAAGGGAGCTGAAAGTGGCCCTAGCATGATGCTATCTCTCCCCCACCCTATGAGTACATTTGCTCTAATTGACTGATATTGCAAGACTGCTTTAGGGATGGAGTGGGATGTATGTTAAAAACAACAGTGGTATAGTTGAAGTATAAATGTTCGAACCCACCCGGACAGAAAATCAACCACAGAAAAATATAAGAAGAAACGGATAGGAAAGAAGTAGACATAAAGGATTATGGCATATTACCAGGGGGAAATTTGGAGTGTACTGGTGGTGGGAGCAAAACAGGATAATAATGTTCCGAAAGAAACAGAGACTCGCTGGGCCCTTGAGGCTCACCTGGGTCCTCTCTCAGTGTGGTGGGAATATTCTGTCTGGGTGAAATATTTCTGGAACCCCTAGTTTTGCCTTCATACCAATATTTTCCCAACTTGTGCCCCAACTCTTCCTTCTTTTACAATGCAGAGCTTGAAGGAGACTTCTAACAAAATAAAACTGGAGCTATAATTTGATTTGAGGAGATGTTCACATAATCAGGTTTGATTAAAACTGTAGCTGTGTTAAAGGGTAAAACATTTGGCAATCAGTACAGTAGTTTAGCAAAGTGTAATTCTTAGCGGTGAGGGGGGAACACATTCTAGTGGAAATAATACTAGTGTAATTCATTTCTGAAAACTGTGGAGACCTCCTGGATGAGGAATGTAGTTATTAAAGGTAAAAGTGCACAATATGTTGTAATGAAATGTTTGTGCTATACACTTCATTAAATGGTTTGTAGGCCACATGGGAAATTCCATTTCTCTCACACGATGCTACAGTGTTTATACCTAGTTATCGCTAGAGGGAGTGCATATAGCAACCCAGAAAAATAACACCAATTGCTTTGTAAGTTAAGCAGGGAGAGAGGAGACCAGATCCAAAGGAATCTGTTTACCTTTATGGGAGAGAAGAATGCATGTTTATTCTGCTGCCAGAGGTGTGGCTTTTGTTCAGCCTCAGCACTTAATAGCGACAGAAATAAGCTAAATGAGAAGCTCTGAAGTTATTTTGGGAAGATGAAATTTCAAAAAGCTGACAGTCTGCAGGCAAGCTTATGTCCAGGTTTTAAAAAAAATATCTGTCATATGAGAGAGCAAACAGGTTAAAAATTCAGAGAGCACGGTAGGGGGTCTTCCTGAAGAATTCGAAGATCTGATAGGGTTTGGATCTGATGACTGTTTTGATTTACAATATTTAAAAGTAGAAAATATAGAGAATAAAACAAAACAGAATTTCACATGAATGCCGGAGGGGGTCCTGGACTATGGGCATGTTACCTAGAATAAATACTCATGACGTCTTCATGAAGATTTCATGAGTTCATCATTTGGGTAAGGAAATCTGCTTTAATATTTGAGGCAATGGCTTGAAATGTTACTGGTTGCAGTACATGTTTTACAGCTTTAATTTGCTCTCAGCTATTCTATATGTCAGAGTTTGAGCCCATTGCTTGAACTACTTTGAAGACAAAAGAACTCACAAAAGAGACATTGTCTCACATCACGAGAAGTCTCTCTCATACTAAAACCCTGACACTTGTTAAGAAGTCACAGTTTTTCAAAATGAATATACTAGTGTGCTGTAAGTTTACATATCCAGGGATGAGTATTCTCAAGAGGAAGAGGAGCATAAATCTGAACTGGTATATGTATAAAATACTGTCTAATTCTGGTGGGGGGGGATGTTTATGATGCCATGCAGTTAATTAATTCTAATGTCTTTTATTTTCCCTTGGCATGAGAATTTCATTGAGCTGATTTGAATTGCATAATATGAGAGAAAGTGTTGAAATAGTTACTGATTTGTTATTTTGCTGAAGAAATGCTTTCATTTATTTGAGATGATTATAATAGCAATTAGCTCAATCCAGTCCCTTTGTATCTTCTTCATGAAAAGCAAAAATATTGATGGCAACAAGGCTCTGCCTATGGAATGCTTCTTATGTGAATGACAAACAGCACAATCCTGTGCATCCCAGATGGGAAAACTATGACCTTTGAGTGAATATTTGTCTTGCTGGACTCTCTGTTTGGCCTACAAAAACCTCACACTCTCCAAATTATATTCCTCTTAGCGAGAGCTGAAATAAGTTGTCTCACAGCAGAGCAGCTGTACCTCGCATTTTTAAACAATGCTTAATAGCATTGCTCTTCATCCTTGTTGACACTGTATGTGTGTGTGTGTGTGCGTGCGTGGAGGGGGAGGGAGAGAAAGAAGGGGGGAGAGAATGGGATACGTGTTTGAATGGTGTGAGGGTGCATGAGCCTGTAGAAATATGAGTGGAAGCTCCATGCCAGCAATAATTTGCTCTAGTCACTCTTCACAAAGCTACAGCAAATTTGGGCCTTGGGCCTCCGAAAACAGTATGATCCCACCATACATATCTATCCAGAAAGCCATTCAGAAATTGGGCTTACTCCTAAGTAAACAGGAGTAAATAAATAGGTGCAGGATTTTGGTGAATTGTGTTCCTAAAATTTCTCTGCATATGGTACCTGACTAGGTGTGTCTCTGCAATGATTCTAGAAAAACCATTTTAGAAAGTCTGCATCACATAATCATTCTTTTTTTTTCCAACCAAGGAGATTGCTGAAAGATGCACTATGTTGGGTGAAATAAAAAATCTTACATGTTTTCTTCTTCTTTATTGGCACAACATAGTTTGTATGTATGTCCTATGGCAGGAACAGAGCTTGGAAGTCTTTTTTTTTTTAAGCAGCTTGTTGTATAACATTATTGCAGATGCCCTCAGTATAATTCAGTTACTGGGGCTGTTCCATTTCTCTTTTTAAATAGTAGTTTATTACATTACCTATTGCTTTACTTATTGCTTTTTAATACTCTTTATATTGGGAAGGGAACCATCTAAAAAAGCAAATTAAGAAAATGTCCTAAAATTTGGAGGGAGAGGGAATCCCCTCAAAAACCCTTAAGAAAATATTTTAACTCCTAAAAGCAATAAGACAAATGAAGGAATAGCTGCTGCTTGTTACAAAGAAAAATTAACAGCATTATCTGTGATTAAAGATTTTGAGAGTAGAACCACTTTTATGACTTTCTTGTGACAAATAGAAGCATGCTGCTGGTAAGGCCATATTTGTAACATATTATTTTAAATATTTGGTCCACATCCACTCTGCTTGGCAGTCTTCCGCATTTTACCCAGAACGTGAGTCAACATGCAAAAAAGAGAAAAAAGTATGACAACAAAGCATTCCCAAAACTGCTCTCTGTGTTTACTCTATTCAGAAGATTTATCAAAAAGCAGTATAGGGCAAAAAAGCCCAGTTTAGCTACAGTTTTAAAAAGGGCTGGATTTTCAGAAGTAAAAAAGACTAGCTAGGCCATGAGTAAACGTTAGCAGCTAAATCTACTCTTTTGCATTAAGCAGCAGCAATGATGATGAAGTTCCACATGGAAACACAAAAGCAATCATACACAGGGACATTGTCTTGGTTCCAGTTTCACATCCACAGAAGGAAAGTAACTATAGAAATAACATTAGCCATTAAAACCATATCTCTAAAGGAGTGACGTCATCCCTGGTTAAGGTGTGTTTGTAATGTACTCTAGACATACCTTTGTTATTAGGAGAGCAATGAATTACCAGTAACTTAATAGTTCAACGAGTTACTTCCAGGTTTTCTGCTAACAAAATGCATTGAATCTTCCAGTCAGTCTAGAAGCAGGTCTGGATATGGTGGATCCATGCATTTCGGTCCCTATGGAGAGTTCTGTTGTTTTATAAAACGACACCCAGGATCTCTTGTTAGAAATACATCTTTTCTCATACATAAAAAAACCCCCAAAAACAAACAAAAAACAAATTGTAAATTGAATGTGGGATGCAAATTTCACAGTCTGTCACTCTTGATAAGAAACAGGGGAGGAAAAAAAGCTCTCTTTCCCCCCTCACTGCACTAGATCTTTGTGTGAGGTTTGCCCCCCTCTTGAGAAATCATGCCAACTCCTGTGTCTTTTCCCAGATGTTTTGTGGTCATTGTTCCCCCCCCCCCCGGAAGAAACACCAGTCTGCACAGAATGATTTCAATTTCTCTGTCAAATGGTATTCTTCATGCACAACATTCCTTGGAAAGGGCCTTGAGCTGCAAGTTTCTTGAATAATGAACAGGTCAGGTTGGGGAATAAACAGAACTGGGGAAAAACAGGATCTCAGTTTTGCAGGAAACTGAGAAATCTGACTGATGCAGGGGGAAGGCTCTGCAAGTAGTCTCAACATGGCAAGGCTCAGCAAATCCCTGAGAACAAGATTATTATTTTTTTTGAGTTCATGTCACATTGCTAGATTAGAGTACTAACATATCAATATGACAACATATAGACAGCATACAGACTTGTATGATGTCATCATGCAGATGTGGAGAAATACATACAAATCATTGCTTGGATAAGCATTATCTTTTACCCAACATGACACATGGACAAACACACATATATATTACAATTATTTCTTCAATGTGTTGCTGCTCAACTATCTTCTAAATACAGTATAAGAGGAAGGAATCATCACCATGTGCCATTAAGTCAATTCTGACTTATGATGTCACTTTTGGGGTTTTTTCCAGGTAGAGAATACTTAGAAGTGGTTAACCAGTTCCTTCTTCTGGGGGCGCCCTGAAACTCTACAGTATGGCTACAGAGGCTGACTCTTCTTGCAAGAGGCACAGTGGGGAATCACACGTCTGATCTCTGGTTCTGCAATCACACGTCTGATCTCTGGTTCTGCAACCAGGTACCTAAACTACTGATCTATCCAGCAAAAAAAGAGGACGGAACCACTTCAAAATAAGTAAAGAAATGCAGCCTGTATTTTGCAGGCAGATAAAAGTATCCAACACAGATGTCTACTATTGCAGCTCATATGTATAATCAACAGACCTCCTCACCAAGGGGCAGCCATGGGAAATGCTGAAAGCTATTGAAAATTGTAAGCTTTCAGATTGTATTAAGACTTCCATTCACCAAGGGCCTTGCTACACATACCAGACATAATAGAAAATCCATTTTAATAGTCCTACGGCTCACATTTCCTCCTGTCAGATTAGACAATACAGTGCTGTTGGAAGAGACTATAAAGCAATCCTATAGTAATATACAAAATCATTAGAGAAATGGTGATGCTTTCAGAATGTATAATACTCTCTTGTACTGATTCTCTTGAGCCAGTCACAGGCAATGTTGGTGGCAAAGTCCCTGTCGCAGTTCGAGCATCCTTTAGGACAATAAGATCCTCAAAGTTTTTTTAACCAGCTCCAGGTTCTTTAGAAAGACAATATGTGTCTTCATATAAAGTAGAAGTACAGAACAGTACAGAGGTATTGTTGGACTGTAGTTCCCATCAGCTCTAAGTAATATCATTAATGGTAATAGGCAATGGGAAATGCAATTTAATAAATCTGGAGGCTAACATGTTCTTTACAGAGGGTATGGAACAAGCAATGCAGTTTTATTGGGTGACATATAGTAGATATGGGTGAGAATTGCTTTTATTTCATTTTTTTAAAAGACCTTTCCAAAATTCTTTGATAACTTTACAAGTTCTTTAATGGAAGGACCTGCAGGTTAAACAAACCCCTATGTGGGAGAAAAGCAAAATGGACAGATTTGCCCTTTCTCACAGAGGGATTGAATGTTTACATCTTAAAAGTATGTATTTGAATCCCTGTGTATTCAGCAATATTTGATGTGCTAAATTAGGGATGTCTGCTGTATTTTTCTGACAGTCTCATCATCATCAATAGCTACATGCAGGCAGGTTCTACATAATCCTCTCATTGGTGGGAATAATTGTGCCTATACAGTGGGGTCTTGACTTAAGAACGCCTTGAGTTAAGAACATTTTGACTTAAGAACCACTGTCATAGGAAAATATTGACTTGACTTAAGTACTTAGATTTGAGTTAAGAACTGAAAAAAACCCACGTGGGAGGCAGGGAAAGTACAAAATTTGAACTTTCAGTTAACTGTTGGCCAGTGAAAAAGGCTGCCTGTCTGCTTCCTCACTCCTCCCAGCGTTTAGAGAGTGGATTGGGAGACAGTCTTCGGACTGCCTGGTACTGTACTGCCTGGACTGTATTTTCCCTGCCTTCCCTGAACCTTTCTTGACCTAAGAAAAAAAGAAACAAAATATCCCCCTCTAGTGGTCATAGGCAGAATAGCAGCTTCCCATTAGTTTCTATGGATGGAAAAGAGCACATACGGATCAAATGGTTCTCAATGCATTCCTATGGGAAATGCAGATTTGACTTGAGAACATTTTGACTTGAGAACCGCCTTCTAATACGGATTAAGTTCTCAAGTCAAGACCCCACTGTATGGCCAGTGTGAACGTAAAAAGTCTGTTCAATTCATTTTTGAAAACAAAAGCCCACACATTCATGAGTTTCTTCATAAAGGAAAAGAAAGTAATTTTAAATTTGTTTAAAGGAATGGTGGAATGTGAAGTATTTATCCTTCTCACAGGGATGAAGTGGGGCAGGGAACTGATAAAACAAAACAACCCCCCCCAAAACAACAACAACAACAACCCAGAAATCCTGGGGAATTGCTATAAGTGAGTACTGAGCTAGATGGAGTCCAAGGAGCTGATGAAGATAGGTGACCCTCCCATTGTTGAGAGAACTGAAAACTTACAAAAATTCATAGACTTAAGATTTTTTTTAAAAAAAGTGAGAGAAAGCAGAACTTTGAAAAGTTAGATTTTTGGACAACGAATTCAAAACCTATCAGTATGCTGTCGGAGTCACACACACACACACACACACACACACACACACACACACACACACACACACACACACACACACACACACACTCCCATCTACAATACCCACGAGTCTCTGGAAATAAACCTTTGAAGATACACTGGAATGCAAGACTTGCAAGTAGGAAACTGAAGGAGCCTATCCATCCACTTTTAATGAAGGCTCCGTATGCTCCTTGTGTGGGAGAACATTATCTGTAACAACACACACAATAGTTGACAATAGACTGAAATCCTGTTGTTTAGCATAGTAAGTTGCAGCTAGAGTAGGCCCATTGGAATCAATGAATCCTGTAGATAGGATGGCTCCCCAAATCCCCACTGACTCCATGGGCCTACTCTAGTGCAACTTATTATAGTAAGCAACAGGATTTCAGCCGTTGTCTCCAGACAGTCATATTGCATGCAATACAAATGTGTAATGTTTCTTATCTGTACCACATATTGAACCAGCTTCTTTGAGTAATCTGGGCAGAGAAGAAGAAACCCTACTTACAACTTGTTACAGGAGCCTTGTGGTGGTTAAACTGCATTACTGCAGTAAAGACTTTGCTCACAACCCGAGTTTGATCCCATACTCAGGTAGCTGGCTCGAGGTTCACTCAGCCTTCCATCCTTCCGAGGTCAGTGAATTGAGTACCCAGCTCACCGGGGGGGGGGGGGGAAGCAATGTGTAGCATGCATAATGAAATTGTAAACTGCCCAGAGAGATCTTTCAACACTATGGGGCAATATATACTGTAAGCAGCATGCTTTGTTTTGTTTTGTTTCTGCCTGATCCTCCTTATTGCAATACTCAGGAGAATATTTGATAGTGTTTTTCTATACAACATGCCACAATTATGGGGTCCTACCCAGAGAAATCTTGCAGGCGTTGAGCAAAGGAAAAAAATAATCACAGGGAGTCAAACTCTACATCTTTCGGCAATGTGACACCCCTGAATCATTGTTCAACTCCAAGGCCATGGTGGACAGAAGCAAGCTTTCCTGGCAAAGCATTTGAAAGCCAAGAGAGTAAATTGATTTAATCACAGGGACATGAGATGAAACTGAATAACATGTGAGAGCCCCAGGACAGCAGAAAAATACACCTGGTGAATCACAATGTAGATTTCAATGAACATGAACTGACAGGTTCTATATTTATATACTGTCTAGTATCTAAAGTCTATTATAGGAACAGAACTTACTGTATGCTTCTTTAAAAAAATATATATCAAGTTTCCGTTGAAAGCGATAATAGCAACTGAAGTCTCTAAAGCTACTGAAACAGATCTGTTAGTGAACATGACTTGGAGTGCTGGAATACATTTTATGGTAACCTTTAGAACAGGAAGTGTTATTTAAAAAGAAAGAAAGAAAAGAAGAAGAAGACATACCATCCACTGCTCTGGTTGTAAATGTGTTAGCGTTTTCCATCCTGTTCTTCTTTTTCCTTTCAGAGTCTCTTACTCTAATGTCTTAGTGTTAATTGATTTGAATCTTGGTTAACTATATGATGAAAAAAAACTCCTGCTCTGCAGGTTGCATAAATCTTGTTATTTTCATTAAAGCTACAAATATGTGTCATATGATTTGTCTATATTTTTAAAATCTATCAAATAAAATATCAACTTTTGAATAAATTTTACTTGTGCTATTTCTCCTGTGAAGGAGAAGTAGGCAATGTGGAATGTGACGAGAGTGCACCGTCTCCTCAAGTAAATGAATCAGTGATACAAGAACTGAGAGAGGGAACAGAAGGGGTGATTATCAAAGGGGATGAGAGGAAGGAATGAAGACAGAGGTTTGTTTGGTGGAAGAGGGGAAAGGAAAGGAAGGGGAGGAGCTAACATTGTTGGTATGGGAGGAAGGGGTGAGAACATTCAGAATACCCCGTGAAGAGATGAAAGAGGGAAGAGAAGCTGAATACCAGAAAGTACGCAATTTATTGCAGGACTTTCACAACTTGAAAGTTGGAGGATTATTGCTGGATCCAGCTCCCAAGAAAGAAGGTGTAACCGCGACTGAGATGTCGGAATGGATGGTAGTAGTATTCCCAAGGGGACAGGGTCACTGGAGGAAGGTGATTCATCCTGATGCCACATTCAACCAACCACTCCTCGAGGGGGACTGGGCGCGTTACCTGTGCTGTAGCACAATTTGTGCAGTGAGGAGCACACCATTACAAAAGCCAATGGACAGAGAGCGTTTTGGTCCGGCTCCATAGTGAAACAGGACAATTCTTTCTTCAATGTGTTACCTAATTCTTACAGTCAACTGCCTGAGTTAAGCTGTTTTGAACCCATAGAGGTTGTTGTTGATTCTCCAGATGCTAAATTTAATAAATCTGTTAAAGTTCAAAATAAGCCCTCTTGGTTATTTCCTGCCCAAAAACAAGAGCTGCCCTTAACTTACTCCGAACCCACTCACACCTCCTTATTGCTCCTTATTGCTTTCAGTGGTTATATGAGTACTAAAAAGCCCTCTGTTTTTAAAGGTGGGGAATACGTGTGCTCAGGGATGGGAACTTGAGTCACAAGACTCACTGTCAAGCCAGATTTAAGTCACAACGGTGACTTGATTCAGACTCAGACTCAACTTGTGTCTTGGAACCCACCCTCCCTTTTTTTGGGGGGGGGGTAAAGCTTGTTTTTAACAGAGACTTGGGCTTGAGGCTGGGTACCAATGACTTGGACCTGGGACTTGGAACCACAGACTTGCCAACATCCCTGCTTATGTAGTATTCAATGCAGAGGGCTGGATCTATATGTGTGGTTCAAGTTCTACAACACGCGTGTGAGTTTTCCTTTGTTTGCTGTATAGCATGCTGATGAAGTGGTTTAGTAGTTTCTTGGAGAGAGAGTTGTATAATCTCTCACTGTAGTCAGTGGGGTATGTGGACCATAAAGTGACTTTTCACCGTATGTCCCTTGAGGGTGCAGCCTTGTTGTTTGCATTTGGTGAGGAAGGTAACGTCTGTACATGTGCATGTTTCTTCATGAGGTTGATAGATCTCTACTCTATTTGGCTAAATCCAATGCCTTCCATAGTAGTAATTTAAGAAGAGGTAGCTGTGTTGGTCTGTGTGAAAATCGTTAACGGACAAGTTGTGCATATAGTTACGCCTACAGCTGTCTTGAACTGTGTCACCACTCATAAACATGTGCCTGGAGCTTAACTGGAAGATGCAAGCAGAGGTTTGAGAGGATGATTTGCAGCAGGGAAGTGGGCAGCAAAAGACAGTTTTTAAAGGTGTTATAGTAAGTAACAGCCAAAGGAACTGCAGTGGTATTAAGAGATACAAAACTGGCCCAAGGCATTTAGCTGCCTGAAGCAGAACAGCAAGTGGTTCCCTTACCCTACCACTCATCTCACTAAGTCAGGGTGCATAGGACCCAAAGTTAGAGATGTTATTTTGCTACATGGTGCAACAAAGCATACAAGTAGCCCTCCCCATCCATTATAGCACAAAAATTACTGTATATGTATCTTTTGTATACACCTTTTTTATTAGAATTGTAACCAACAAAACTGTACCTCTAATACATAAATAGTATACAGCAGTTTACTATGGCTGAATATCTGTTTATTACCTGGTAGAGGTTCCCATGGTTTGCAACCCTCTATAGCCTGAAATACATGATGTGTTATTCATGTACTCTGAACTCTGAACATATCAATCTAAGTACACATGACTACGTAAGCAAACATTTTCAAGATTATGGCATGAAAAGAGGCTTTAGCACTCTTAGAAAACAATCCAACTCTGCCAGTCCCACTTTCCCAGTGGGAAAAGGCTAAGCCTTTCCCAGGCTTAGTCTTCTGCACGACTCGCATGTAAGCAATGGTGACTAAGGCAATGTTTGCAGGTGATCTGTCAGTGGCAAAGAACTTGGACTCTTTACCACAAAATGGCAGCAGACGCATGATGGTGACTGTTGTTTCACTGACACTGAGTTACATCACTGATGAACAGAGAGGAAAAATCAGAAATATAAATATATGGGAGTCATGGGAATTAAAAGCTTGAAAAGAAACTCAAGTCATTTGACTTCAGGAAAAGGGGAAATAAAAGCATGAATCTGCTGGTATGAAAGGAGAAGGCAAGGAATTCCCCAACCCCACTCCATTAAGATTTCCACCCAGGGTCTCCCTTGGACACTCAAACAACTGAAGCACAAGGAAAGGCTTAGGCTGAGCAGTGTAAATTTCCTTTGCTTTCCAGAATATTTTTTTTCTTTTTTCTCTCAGCTTAGTTTCTAAATTTTACATATCAGTGTTACATTATTAGCATTCAGTTTGTGTAAATATGTTTGCTGTATGGGCTTTGAATATATAGGTCACATCAGTTAGCATGTTACAGTCTGCTCCCACCCCATCCCTGAGGTATTTCTTTCTCCTCCTATTCCATTTCTTATTGTGGTGCGTATAGGGTCCCATAGGGTACCTACAAAGCAAGTCTTCCTCCTTCAAAGGTGATTGGGCTCCACATCAGAGAAACATAACCCAACACTAGACAGAATATTTAAGGTCTAGCTATGGAGCCAGAGGCTGTGAGTTTGATACCCCACTGTGCCTCCTGGAGGAAGAACCAGCCTGTGTGGCCTTGGGCAAGCTGCAGAGCCCCAGGGCATCCCCAGAAGAAAGGAACAGTAAACTACTCCTGAGTATTCTCTACCTAGAAAACCCTAGAAAGGGACACCATAATCAGAATTGACTTGACAACACACTACAGTATTATTATTATTATTATTATTATTATTATTATTATTATTATTATTATTATTATTATTATTATTATTATTATTATTATTATTATTATTATTATTATTATTATTATTATTATTATTATTATTGATGCCTTTGGTGCTGGAGGAGGCTCTTGAGAGAACAAACCTATCAATTCTAAAGGAAATCAACCCTGAGTGCTCACTGGAAGGACAGATCCTGAAGTTGAGGCTCCAATACTTTGGCCATCTCATGAGAAGAGAAGACTCCTTGGAAAAGACCTTGATGTTAGGAAAGTGTGAAGGCAAGAGGAGACGGGGACGACAGAGGATGAGATGGCTGGACAGTGTCTGCGAAGCAACCAACATGAAATTGACACAAATACGGGAGGCAGTGGAAGATAGGAGGGCCTGGTGTGCTCTGGTCCATGGGGTCACGAAGAGTCGGGCACGACTAAACGACTAGACGACGAGACGACAACAACGACGACAATGATGATGATGATGATGATGATGATGATGATGATGATTACTACTACTACTAATACTACTACTACTACTACTACTACTACTACTACTACTACTACTACTACAATCCTCAGATTGATGTCTGTCTAGCCTTTCTGTGATTGCATACATGGTGATACAATCATCGAAGTGCAGAGTTGGAAAGAATCCCAAGTGTTATCTCCTAAAGCCTCTCTGACAGAGAACCATCCAACTTCTAAAAACCTCTAGCCAAAGATGTTTTCACTGTCTTCTTTCACAGTTTCACTGGATTCTTAATATTGAAAAGTTGTTCTTGAAGTTTAGGTAGACTGTGGCATGTTGGATTTTAGTCAAGGTTTTCAGCTAGGATAAGTTTGGATCTTAGCATACTTTAAAAATCCACACTGTTCTCTGATCCCATGTTGTCACTTGATCATTTGGTCATTCTTGGATTTGGTCATCCTTTGATGCAGAATAGGTGGGAAAAAATGCTGAATGCTACTGTAAACTTCTAACAAATACATCTGTTCATTTACATTAGTATTTGGAAAGCTGTAAGACCAATTTTGAAACTGAGCGTAGAGGGCAGGTTATATTTTCCTATCAAATGGTAATCCCCGTTTATAGCACAATGCCACCATTTGATAAAGCAAGATTGTTGTTGGGAAGGAAAGTAACCTTGTGTTAACCAGTTTAGCCCCACAGTGCTTACTAGTTTAAGCAACTGGATGGGGAGCCAGAGGTTGGGAGTTCAATTCCCCACTTTGACAGGGACTGGACTTTATGATCCATAGGGTCCCTTCCAGCCCTGCAGTTCCAAGATGATGATGGAAATGATGATGATGAATGCTGTCCTTTCTCTGGCAACAAAACAGAAGAAGAAGAAAACTGGTACAGCTGTTCTGGTAATGTCAAAAAGTTGGCATTTTTAAGCGCTCTTTATCATGAAAGCAGTCCTTGTCAGAAGAATGATAAAGGTGTGGTGGGAATGATGCTTTTAATCTGCCTGACATTTAAATCAATGATCCAGCCAGACATACAGACAAATCATATAGGTATTTTCAAATGTGCAGCACCAAGTAGGCCAGTCTATAATTTATATTCACTCCTGACAGTAAAGTACAACCTCGACGTGCACCCGTTCATGGTTAAAACTTCTCTCCCAGCTCCTAGAACATTGACCTCACTAAAAGGGCAGTGCTGAAGATGTTGTACAAATAAAACTAAAAAATTGGTAGCCTTTCTCAGAGTGTGAGCTGACATAATGGGCCAATTTCCATTCCCTCAGGAGCAAGCACTCTGTGCAGTCATAGGACAAGTGACCTGCAGGAGAGGAATTCAAGGCTAGATGTTGTGTGGTTGCTATAAATGCCGGTTCAGGTCATCACTTCCTACAGCGAGTTATCTGGCTAATGACTGCATTTTTCAATTTAAAGGGGGACAGGGCACTAAATGAAGTGCGGTATACCATGTTGGCAAGCATTATCTATTGTGCATTCAGCTTATGGAGGAGTAAAGCTATGTTTTAGAACTATGTATTGGGTGCATGCTTAGCAAACAATTATCTGCAAAAGAAAAGGAAGCTATTTATATTTATTAAAAATGCAATCCAGATGCTTTCTGCCTCTGACATCTGTTTATCATGCCAATAATTTAAAACCATATATGACCAAAAATGAGGTGATTCCTGCATGGTTTACTTGAAAATAAGGGAAACAATGTTTAATGGGTAATGGGTTCTGTACTCGTTTAATATAATTTTACTATAGTTTTTTTTATAAATGCAGTAGTATGAAGCTTTACATGTTAATTTTAGCCACAGTGGATTGCATTGTCTTGAGTGGATTTTCATGTTTGTTGGAACCATGGTAGCTTTATATATGTGACAGTGAAACAGCAATGCATCTACCTAGCATGGCACAAACAATATTGCCAATGCATCCCATTTATTTAGACTAGTGTTACATCAATTACAAAATATATTTACAACAATTTAAAATGGTATATTAGATGCAAATAAAGGAGGGGGTTCTCTGTCATTCCTTTCAATGCCACAATGCACCATGAGTCCATGGTGTGGACTAACCAGCTGCATGGGCTACAGAACAGGTTTAGTGCTAAGAATCACACCAAAAATACTGTAACCCTACTGCTGTGTCAAAAAGTAGTGGGACAGCTCTAAAAATGGGCAGGATGGAGTGGATTGCTCTAAGTCAAAACATGAGTAGACACCGTAAACCAAACAGCACCAGAAGTGGTCCAAATAGCGAGCTATCCAGAGCCCAGTATGCCCAGTTAGGATAGACAAAATCCTTTCCCTACATTCACTGTTCTCCAAGTTCTCAGTTGCATGCTATGGCCAGGATCCAGTACAGTACTTGCACTAAGATAAAGCCAATCCAGGAAGAATTCATCCCTTCTTGAAACCCTGCCCCCCAAATTCTCAATATTTGGTCTGGGGGCACTGCAAAATTCTGGAGAACAAAGTTTCAGGTGGTGCAGAGCAGAAAGGAGGAAGGAAAGAACATTGTGTGAGTGTTGTGTGGGGTAGGTAACCATATATTTCTGGACTCAGTAACAAGGCTAACTGTCAGTGCAAGTGTAAATTACGCATTTGTTGAATTTATATTTGCCTATCTTCTAATGCAGGCATTCTCATCGAGGGCCATGTGGTCCTCTGGGGGCTCTGGCACATTTGAAGGGGGACACAGACTGTAAACAATTATTTACACATCACCTTATAAGGTTTGTTGTGCTACTTAGACAATCCTGATTCAGCCTATACTTCTTTTGTATTGTGTTTATGGCCGTAGCCAAAAATAGGTTATGAATGGCTGCTCTAATATACTCAAGCAGCAGACATGGCTCTTCTCTTCCCCACTTTATCTTTGCAAGACATGTGTGAGGTAAACCAGAAGCAATAAATGTGACTGGCCCAAGATCACACAGTGAATTTCATGGATTAAATGGGGATTTGCCTCCAGGTCTTCTGATCTTGGTCTAATTCACTAAGTACAACACCAGACTGTAGTAGTCAGTGGGAACCTGGCCTACGTACAGTATTTAATCCCGTGTGCATTTTACACACTTTGATGAAGACATAACCAAAGAGCCTCTTCCCCATCAAAGCCTCTTCCTTCTCCTGCATGACATTCCCCCAAGCAGCCTCCTCCTCTGAGTTCCTGGAATCCTCCCGCGGCCCCCTTCCTTCCACCTTTATCCTGGCCAGTTAAGGACAGAGCTCCACCCCCACCCCCAGCCCAGGTGGTGCTCATCCCTCACTCCCCCCTCACCTGTCAGCTTCCTGTTAATGCCCATCCAACGTGGAGTGAGAGCAGGTGGCTGCCAGAGGTGGCCCCTTCAAAGATTTAGTACAAAACTTTCCCAAGCTTCAGAAATAACTCACATAGAAGAGGAATCATCTTTTATGTACAAAACATCCTGGGTTGAATTCCAGGCGTCTTCCCAAAATGTCAAATGCCACAGTAAGCCAGTGGGGACAAGATGAGGACAATGGTCTGACTTGATGCAAACCAGTGAAACTAGGCTGAGGGTTGCCAGATACATGGGTACCAAAAGGAGGACATAGAAAGACAAAAAAAGAGGAATGTCGGAGAACGTATTGAATGTTTCGTTTGAATCGTTCCAGATTAAACCTGCAATCAATACAGTTTTATTACAATAGATGCCAATAAATGTCTCTTAGTGAACCGACCAAGAAACAGTCATGTTAAAAAAAAAATTCAATAGAGGCTTTTTTTCAAAATACCGAAAACATTATTTAAACAGTACAATTATTGCCTTATAATCTTTATTTTTACTTGCTTGGACTTTTTACTCTCTCTTAAGAGTAAGATGCTATACAACTTTATGCCAAGTTTGCTGATATGATCTGCATAAATCATGTTTAAGACAAGATTTTTGGGATGCCCCTCCCAACCTCTGGCTCCTAAACCACTGAGCTATCCAGCATTTCTAATATTTGATAGCTGTTTTTTTTAATTGATTGAACTGATTTTATAGTCGTTGCCGTATTAGAATTTGAGATTATTTGTTTATGACACAAGGGAGTATAGGGGTGAGATGTTCCCTGTCTTTAATATTTTATTTTATGTATTTTTTGGCGTTAGCTGTCCAGAGTTGTAGCTTGCTACTAGATGGGGGGGGGAGGAGGGAGAAGTTAAACAAACAAACCAACAAACAAACTTAAAAAGTCCTGCCTGGCTCAGCGGGCAGCACTCCATTCACGCTGTCTCCACATGTGCTGGGCGGGCATGGTGGATCAATGAGCAGCAGCTGCTGTGGTGGGAGGGGGCAAGGGCTGTGCTCTGGTGCTGGTGGCAGGTAATGGGGGGTGCATGGGTGGGGGTGAGGAAAGACTGGGGAGGGGGGTCCTTCCACCTCTCCCCCTCCCATGCAAAATTACAACACAAAATATACAAAAGTTGGACATTTTAAAGGTTTTTGCCTGCCAGATGAGGACATTAGGCTAAAAAGGAGGACATGTCCTCCTTTTGCCGGACATCTGGCAACCCTAACTAGGCTCCTCTATTTCCATGCCTCACCTACCTAATGACTATGGTGTATGTTGCTCTGTGCACTACAACATGTGCACTATTTTGCTGTAGAACAGCATTACATAAAAGCCCAGTCACATTACCTGACTATTTGATAGGCAATTATCCTTTCAAAAAACCTTTCTCCTTCCTGCTATGTCTTCTGGAAACACAAAATTGCCTCATTTCTTTTTTTAATAGACTCTGATACATTTTATGTACTTGGAGTTGAGCTGCTTGGTGTTTCCCTCCCTCTGAATCCAGCTGAAGCAAAGAGCTGCAAGGGCATTTGGCCAAGGAAATGATCTGTCTCCATCCTGTGCCAAGGATATTAGTCTCCTATTTACTGTGCTTTTATCTTTGCTTGTCTTGCAAACCAAATGAACTTAAATGCTACTTTCCTTCTTGGTACTTAGAGTTCCTTACTTCTGTTTTCCAGCCTTGTACAACTTCCCAGAGTGTTCCATTTGCTTTTCAACAAGGGTGTCATCAATAATTTCAAATAAGCAAAAATACAACACTTCAAGTAATGTGGGCGATGCCTCATACACTTGAGCTGGGAAAAGCATAGATTTCCCAGCATGGGCAGTTCTGATTGAGAATTAATCTCTGTTTTCAGAAATCACTGACAATAATATCTCAGCACTTTGCACTATTCCACTCTACACTCTTTCAGGCAATACAGCTAAATAGTCAGTTAGATTCATATTCCATATATAATTATCTGTATAGACATAGATATAGTAGAGACTCAATAGGTAAGCTAACTATCCAGAAAACAGTTCCCAGAATATAAATAATTGCATCAGCTGTTGTGACTGTGACTTTAAACTGCTTCGATTACAGACTTACTGGCCTTATGTTTCTTTTAAAGTTTGCATAGGATGTTTTGAGTTCACTTTTTACTTTTAGAAAATGGATCTACCTGGCTATAAAACTCTTAGGGAAAATCATGACAATAAACTGCTAGTGAAAGTACACTGAGATTTTTTTTTTTAAAAAAAAAACAATCAAAGAGTCCTTTTTCCTGCTGGTAATGCAGCTATCTTGGAGCATTTCTTGGCTTTTTGAATAATGGGTGCAGAAGCACAATATTCCACATTTATTAAATGGAGGATTTAAAAAAATATATGTTTTTTTTAAAGAACTGAATTTCCTAGGTTTTCAAAATGAGGGTTTAAATATACATACTCTACACATACATTCCAACAAAAACTTTTCTCATATAGAATAGCTCAGTGCTAGAAGATTCTAGAAGATGAGCATATGATCTGTACTATGGTTATTGGGATAAGACAGATGCAAGAACAGCTTGGCTGTAGTCCCTCTATGCTAAAAACATTTCAACTTAATAGAATGGTGAAGCAAAGATGTCAGTAGGTACAACATGTACAATGGAAAAAATATACATGCTTTAACCTCTCGGTTAAACTAATTTTGCTATGCTCACTCCACAGAATGCAGACTAGAAAGCTCTCTTCCCGTTTCCAAACCATTTTCTTGAGTTAGTCAAGCTGAGGAATAAAAGCTGTATCGAACCAAAAGCACTATGGACATGTAGAGCGCATGTCCCCCCCCCTCAAAAAAAGAAAGTCCCTTTGCCTTTTGAAATAAAGAAGAAGAAATTGGAGTTAGCAAAGAATGTCATTGGAAACCAAGATCAAAATTATCCATGCTATGTGAAAGAAAGACAGAGACAAAAATCAACTTAATTGAAATGTGGTGTTGGAGGAGAACCATACAGATATGGAAGATAGCCAGAAAAGGGAGTGGTCAGTCAAGTCAGGCCTGATTTCTCACTCAAGCAAAAATGAGTAAACTGAGCCTATCCTCCCAGGCACATATAAAGGAAATACAGAAGTGACTAGAATAGACTATATTGCTGAGGAAATTGGGATGGAACAGAACAAAAGTGAAAGACTTTTGGGGGTGGTGGGTGGTGGGAAAATAGTCTCATTTTTCAAAATGTCATAACCTGAAAACTGTTTGCCCAAACATCCCCAATTTTGGCACAGAGCAAGAGCAGTCTGTCTGCTACGTCTGTGCCACATTTGGTGCTGATCCAAGCTTTAAATTCATAGATTTTTGTTTAGGGTGCTCCTATTTTCAGAATTGTCTTGTGGTATGCTGATTTGCTGTGTTGCACTATAATTGTGTTGCATGCAGCTATAATTCATACAAACTTGTTGGGATTGGACATTTAGGGAACAGTCACATGTGATAAAAGATTGAATCTAATTATTCTGGAAAGGGTCACATTGCTAGGAGCAATTTCCCCTAAAGCAACCTTTCTGTGTATACAGGAATAGCTTCGGCATAAATTCCCAAAGCAGAATAGCCCTGTCACTGAACCAAAATATTGTAGCTTGAGCAGAGAGCAGGGTCAGGCTAGTTTACAATCTCCTACACATCTTCTGATTGATGCAAAATGGCTTCCACCGGACTGTGCCACAAGCGGTCCAAAACATTATTTATTTCACTGTCTGGCTGCAATGTATGAGTCTCTTTCTGTGCTCTACAAAATTTTTAATAAAATAAGATATGATGATGATGATGATGATGATGATGATGATGATGATGATGATGATGATGATGATGATGATGATGATGATGATGATGATGATGATGATGATGATGATGATTTGCACACATTTTTGTCTTGGAAGAAGCTGCCTCCTTACTTATTGGGAAAAGCTGACATTCTGTACTTTGTTATTTTTCATCAGAGAACTGAAACAAATAAATGAATTGAATCAATTCATTACATTATTTATTTAAAACATGGAGAGCAGTTTGCCCCGTTTTGTGAGGGGTGAACCATTATGCATGCTCTCCAACAAGATCCAGTGCTTTAGAGCCCTGAGCAAAAATTAATTGCAAGCAAAGAACTAATGTGTGTCAGAAAATTGCTTCATCCTCTCATCCTTAATAATGAAATAAAAATGGGCAGCCAATGCTTTAGAGTTGCTCTAGAAACCAGGTCTCTAGGAACTAGGGTTCCCTACAGATTTCCCCTTGATCTTAAAGCTTAACTTGAAACATTTATATGCAGGTAGCACCTGACCAAAAGATGTGGAAAGATACTTTTATCATATTGGCCGTATTGCTTTCTTAAATAATAGATCCTGTCTTTCTTCTCATTGCAGAAAACAGATCCTATTCTCAATCACTTTTGTTGCTGTTTCTCTTTTAGAGAAGTTTCTGAACAGCAAGAGAAACTTCTCACTGCCCAGAAAACACTCTTATTCTCAGAGAGGCATTTAATCAGAGCAAGATAACTTCAAAAAGGGCCAAGGCATCTTCTTCAGATATATTCAAAGTAATTAAATGCTGATTTCTCATGAAGATCATTTTGTGATCTAGGAGTATGACACTGAAACAATGTTGTTTCTGCATGGCACTAAAGAAAATCAAAATTTTAAATCAAGGGAACCTAAGTGCTGTGGTGAGCAAATCGATATAGCACTGAAATTTGTGTATATATAAATATATATAAATAATTTACTCTGCTTCAGCCCTTGACATCCTATGAGCACTTTGGAGAGTTTTTATCCTTCTCTTTATTTCTGCACAATGGTGTAGTTGAGCCAGGTCTTACAAGGTCAGGATAATTAGCACTTAATTAGCAAGAACTATGATGTCACTTGCCACTTTAGGCTTGCCTGTTCCCTTTGAGCTTAGCTCCTCAGACTCCTTGAATGAGAAATGGATTCATAACCATATATTGTTGTGAACAAGGTTTATTTGAATGCAAGGTATCTGGGGCTGCATGGTTATGAATGAGCATGTCACACCCATGAGCATCTGGAAGGGTCTGCTCCTTTTGAGATGAAAACTGCTAGAACTTGTTTGTAGACAGGGGAGAAATCAGCTGTCTGAATCTTTGGACTCTCACACGGTCTTGGGGACTATCATTATGAGTTCAAAATTTGTCGCTACATCGTTGCCCTTCCTTCTCAGTTAAACCAAGACAAGTGCCCGTGACTCCATCCGTATAACTGGGACTAAATCTATCCTATAGAATCAATATCTGTCACTGCCTACTTAAGAACTGATATGTCTGAGAGAAAGAACTGATTTATACTAGAGCTTGGAATGACTGGTTATGACAATATATACATTCTGACCTTTAAGAAGGAAATCAGGTAGCTTGTGAAAAACAGCAACGTGCAATTCCCCTAATTTAACCTGTTACATCCCTTGTTCTTCACCCCAGGCCACACAGAGCCCAACATTCCAGCTCCAGAATAAGGACCAAAAAAGACTTTATCCTGTGGAAACATGGTGATCTTCCACTATGTGAGATTTTTATTCAATTGCAATTAATCTTGAGAAATCATTAGCCCACCCACGATAAGACATCTGTTTTCAATTTATTTTTGAACAGCATGTAAGTATCACGTCCTCAACATTTTCTTGTGGGTTCCAGCTTCTATCAGCTAGACTCTGAGTTTATTTGTTCATATGTCTGTGTTTCTGTTTTTCCTCTTCACTTTTTTGCTGCAGAGAAATGCTACAAACAAACTGTAAAAAGAGTAAAGATACAAATTTTATTATCTGTTATAAGGGTAGGGAAAATAATTGTTTGGGTAATAAAAATTGGTTTTATTTAAACATGTTTGGGGCATAAGGAGACTAAAAATCTGTTAGCCATGGCAAGAGGACCAGAATTTTTCAGATCTCTTTTTTCATATCAAGTATTCATACTGAGTTAATAGTTCTGGGGATCCTTTCCCCCAAAAAAGGTCTGTTACAATTGTTAAAAAGTACAGTTACAAAATTTATCTGTTATGAAGTATTTTTAGACAATGAACAGTGTCATTCAAAAACTAATTATTCTGCAGTCGTCAAATCTGATTGGTATCCCTCACTAACAATTTCAGTTTGCATATGTTGTGAAAAGCTGTTCTTGTTCAACAAAATAAAACAATTCTCAGATCTGAAATACATATTTAAATTTTAAAATCATAAAATATGTTTGCCACCATTATTTAAGAATGTTTTATGCCAGACATATTATATTGTACTTTCAAAGCCTTTCACGGCCAGGATCCGATGGTTGTGGGTTTTCCAGGCTGTTTGGCCATGTTCTTAAGGTTTTTCTTCCTAATGTTTCGCTAGTCTCTGTGGCTGACATCTTCAGAGGACAGGAGTCAGAACACTGTCTGTGCTCTGGTGCAACTATCCAACAAACTGCACCAGAGCACAAACAGAGTTCTGACTCCTGTCCTCTGAAGATGCTGGTCACAGAGACTAGCAAAACGTTAGGAAAATAAACCTTAAGAACACAGCCAAACAGTCCAGAAAACCCACAACTACCATATTATATTGTATTTAAGACTGAAAAATATTGAAAATAAAGGGGGAAAAGGGTGTAATATACAACATTTATCTAAGAACATGTGGGATGTGTGTGTACAAATGCACTTGAATCTTATACACTGATTTTTCAAAGCAGCGGCTGTATTAGTCTTTTTTGGAATGTGCAACAGAAATTTTAAAAACCAGTAGCCTTGTAGCATCTTTAAATTTATCACCTAATACGTGAAAGCTCGCAGTGAAATAAATCAATGTAAAAAGTGTGATGAACTTTGTTTCCTGTTTTTGTTTTACATATATGTGACATATTATATTGTTTTTTAATTTGATTTTGATGCTTCTTCCTTTTAAATGCAAGGAAATTAAATTCTCGCCTCTGTAGCATTTTCACAGATCCAAAAATTCAGCTGCTTGTATTTATACAGTTTGTGTATCACTTCCATACACTGGCAGAGTTTGCTTATTTAATATTGGATTCCTCTCTGATTTAAGATGGTACAAAGGTCAAGCAGAAAGATGTAGAGTGTGGGTGGACAGTTACTTGATTTCAGACAGAATATTTTTCAGGTACAAAAATTAGGACGCAGATAACCCTGTAAATCAAACATAAATTCTTGCAAAACCATTCTTTGCACACAAGAGGAATCTTATGGGTAAGAAGTACCATTTGTTGTCCATTAATCTACACGAGATCCCACTGTGCAAGGCAACACAGGGCAGAACCAAAGAGTTGCATCCAGTTGGCATTAGAGCTTAACGTAAGGGAGAACAGGCTAACCAAGGAACCCCGGCAGAAGAGGCCGAAGGTCTACTGGGCAGTATGAATGATGCAAGCTCAAACCACATAAATGTGAGCTCAAGCCCAATGCAAATACAAAAAGAGGGGGAAGCCCCTATTAAGTTGTCTTAGAACTGCAGAGCTGGAAGGGACCCTATGGATCATTAAGTCCATCCGCTGTCAAGAAGACATGGGGGAATTGAACTCTCAGCCTTTGGTTTCACAGCTAGAGACCTAAACCACTGAGCAGTCCAGCAGTTTCTCAATATGCCATTTTATTTTTGAGCAAAGTGATATTTCCTATGTTGAAAAGGATGAAAACCACACTATTTGCCATAATAATAATATATAGTGTCATTAATGCGCCAATCATGCTTTACAAAGTGGAAGAGATCAGATCACTGCTTCCCAAGTAGCTTCCAATATAAAATTTGTCAAAACCTGCGGGACCATGAAGCAGAGGTAAAGGGAGTGAAAACATGCTTTATTTCAGTCATGCACATATAGGTTTTGTTAACTTCTAGAAGAGTGTGGGGAGTTCTTCCTTAGTACTTTTCCTCCCAATCTTTCACGCTCACCCCCAAGATAAATACAGTAAATTACTGACCAAACAACAGCAAGCGTTTCTGTGGGTGAAACCGGCTGTTTAACAGTCATGACTTGTGACAGATTGGTATATTCTCTTCATTGTTCCTGCTTTACGTGAGATTAACTGTAAATTTTCTAAGATTTGGATTTCCCTACCTGAGAACATTAAGAACTTCACACATTTACACCCATAGTGATTTAAAGTATTTGTTTATTTCTGAAAACCCAAATACAAAAAGAAAATACAAACACCTTCTTCAGCACATGACTAGAATATTTCAGACATATATGTGTCACAAGTTTATAAGTCACAAGTATTGTCTGTTTCTGTGGCTATTTTGTTTTGGACTGATTTGACTGAGTGCATTTGTTTTTAAAACATGTTATTTAGAATTCTGGCTCATTGTTACTTGCTTTGAGCTAACTGGTAATGTAGTCTGATGAATATAAGTAAAATACTTCAGGTCACCTACAAAAATCTGGAAATTCTTTCCCAATATTCCCTCAAAAGACTCAGTTGCAAAATTTCTTCTTGAATAGTATTCAGCTGTCCACTGGGTGCTCAAATGTTCTTCAAAACATCAAGTGACAATACAAGGCACTCAATGAAGTTTCATCTATCAAGAGTTGGTATTTAGCAGTTAATAGTCTGCTGTATTGGACTGGTGATAAATGGTGGTATCTGTAATTTGATAGTATCAGTAATTACAGTAACATGGAGGGGTCTAATCATATCTGTTTTCATACCTTCTGATTGCAATGAATATTTGCCAGATTGCTTCTTGCTAAGCATCAAAAGAATGTAGAGATGCCAGGGATAATGAATCAACAGTATTTCTAAATCTGACTAAAAGGTTAATTTAGCTTGGAAAATTCTCATTCCAGAAATTCAGTTGCAAAATATGAAAGATGGCTGAGTTTCTAATATTTATAGATACTTGTGCATCTGCAATTATTAGAAGATATTCTACAGATCTAGAGCTGATATCGCTCAGTGGGTCAGAGCACCTGGCTATGGAACTTTGGGGTATGAGATTGAAGCCCCACTGAACCCCTTAAGAGAGGGATTAGCCAACATAACCTGAAGTATATGTGGCTGATGGGATTGCATGCCCTGCCACCTGCATGGCCTTGAGCAAGCCTGATGGGCCCAGAGCATTACCAGTCACAAAGACTGGTAAACCACTTTATACTTCAAAGCTAGAAAACCCTGGAAAGAGAACTGTAACTCAGAAGTGGTTTGACATCATATAATTATTATTTAGTGCTGGACCATGACAAAGTCAACTGAATTCTATAATGAAAAAAAAAAAGCACCCAAGCTCATAAAAACCATTCTTTATTACTGCTGTCAGTTATGCAGGTTACCAGCAATAGCCTACACAGGGAGGGGCCAAGAATGGATCTGAATTTTTTGCAAGTGAGGATTCTGAGCATTGCTACAACATTGATTTGTACTGATTGGTTGTAATTGTAGCATTGTAGTAATTGTAATATGAAAATGGGTTTCGTGTATTTGTTTTTGTGCTGTGTTCAAAATAATGAATATATTCAGCAGCCCTTATTATGAATTTTGGACATCCTCCCTGAGAACATAATTCCAAGGGTTACAATTTGAAGACATTTTTTAGGAAGTATTATTCATCTATTGCACATGTGCATAAAAACATGTATTATTCTCAGTAACTCTCATTACATTAAAACTGATTTCATATACTATTCTGGATTTATCTTGTTCTTTACATTTCAGATATAACAATAGTCACAGGACAATCAAGAAATTAGGAATAATCTTCGTTCTTCCGCATAGTTTAAAATTGTAGTTTAAAATATTATATAGCAAAGGCCAATAGTGACATCTAGTGGCTTTTATTAATGCGATCCATGTATTGAAAGCAAATGCTGCATACCCTATCATTCAAAGAACAAATCCAATTTTGGGGACTAGCAATCAAATCATACAGGAAAAAAAAGCTCTGAAAGCAAACAGTGCACGTTTATGTTTGCTTGCACTTTGCACTATTTTCTAGACTCTAAATATACCCCCTGTCCTTTGGGCAATCCAAGTGATAAGTGGATGGGAGCCTTAAAGCTATAAGTAACAGTAGCACACTATGGTCTAAATCCAGTCATGCCATGGAGCCAGACAATGTCATTATCCAGCACTGGAAATATCTATTTTAAACCATTTGGAAGTTTTCTATTCCTTCCTCCTTTTCTGGTTCCAGAGCTCTCTGGGCTTCCCTTTTCCCCAGGGGAAGGCTTTGGGAGCCTCCGGATATACCCAGTGTTGCAAATCTCATATTGTGGATGGAAAATGTAAAGCAATTGGAATGTAGGAGAAAGAAAAATCGACAGACCCCCCTTCCCTTGTTGCCTGTGCGTGGTAGGCTAGCCCCAGCAATTATGTTGCTCAACCTTGAAATGCTATTCTTCTTTAAACACAGAATGTCTTCTTTAATCCAACTTCAGCAGAACAGAGATATTTTGCCAGAATGCTGTTCTTACAGAACAAATGCCAACAAACTAGCATTTCCTAGTCCCCCCCCCCACTAGTCTAGACAATAGAAACGGGATGGTTTCTTGTAGGCAAAGGTGTCGGACAAGGGTGCACTTTATTGCCTTATCTGTTCAGTCTGTATGCAGAACATATACAGAATGCCAGACTAGATTCAGATGAAGGAGCAGTAAAAATGGGTGGAAGAAAAATCCATAACTTAAGATATGCAGATGGCAGAAACAGCAATGACTTGAAACAACTGTTAGGAAAGAAGAAAATGCCAAAGCAACACAGCATTTGAGCATTAAGAAAATAAAAATCATGATTACAGAAGAACTACACAACTTTAACAATGAAAAAATTAGAATAGTTAGAGATTTTGTATACCTTAGTTCAATCATCAATCCAAAATGGAGATTGCAGCCAAAAATTCAGGAATAGATTGAGATTTGGAAAGGCAGCAAGGAAGGAACTAGAAAAGATCATCAAGTGTATGAAGTGTCACTGGAGACCAAGACCAAGATCATCTACACTCTTGTATTTCCAGTCACCATGTATGTCTGTGGAATCTGGACAGTAAAGAAAGCTGACAGGAAAAAAATGATTCATTCGAAATGTGTTGCTGGAGGGAGAGGTTTGTGGATAACCTGCACTGCAAGAAAGACGAAGAACTGGGTCCTAAATCAAATCAAGCATGAACTCCCTTGAGGCAAAAATGTTGAAACTGAGGCTGTCCTACTTTGGCACATCATGAGAAGACAAAATTCTCTGGAAAAGCCGGTAATGCTGGGAAAGGTTAAAGGCAGCAGGAAAAGAGGAAGGCTTATTGCAAGATGGATTGATTCCCTAAAGGAAGCCACAAGCTTGAGTTTGCAAGAGTTGAGCATATCTGTTGAAGATCACATTTTGGTAATCGCTGATCCACATGGTCACTATAATGCAGAAATGATTTGATGGCACACAAGAACAACAACAACAGTATATTAACTAGTTCTGCATATGTTAAAATTATACTGGAAAGTAGTTAGATTTTCTGTTGTTTCCATGTGATCTACCAGAAAGTAGAAAGGGTTCTGGCAGAAGCCTTAGTTTCAACCTGCAGGCAAAAGAGGAAATGGCCGTTAAAATTAAGTGGATCAAAAGAACAAAAATCTATTCCAAGAACTTCCACGAATGACCAATATTTGTTCTATGAGGTACTGTAACTAACAGCAGATGGTAAGGGCACATATTAGGGTATTTATAACAGTAAAACTGAGAACCATCCTTGTTAATGTTGAAGATCTGGGCCAATGCACTGCAGAATTGCACAAGGCTCTGCATTTTAGAAGTTGCTGTAGACCTTAGAAAACATATTGAACTATTTCAAAGAGAAATGTAGCGGTTACTTTGTATGGAAGGCTTAGTGTTGATGCCTGTTTCCAGAAGAGTTGCTACACTTATGAAGCAAACTTTAATAATAGGCTTTTGAATATGTAGATAACATTTAGTATTGCATATTATTAATCTTTATTACATCTAAATAAGATTGTTTGATATTAATTTCAACATTTACCCAGAAAACCTGAGGCAAACTAGAATGAAGTCTATCTCTCTCTCTCATTCCCTCTTGTCTCCAGATTTTTACAATAAACTGAAGAGCCCACAGAGACCGGGTAAGGCTAGAGCTATGATAACAGGATCTGTAACAGCCTTTGATTCTATCTTATGCTGGATTAAAAAGATCCCTTGGGATTTGTTTCTAAGCTTTTTAAAAAAAATCAATTTTTCAGGGCTTTTTCACTGGTTTTTAGAACCTTTTAGAATCTTTGTTAGCAGCCATTGGTGTCTAGAATACAGTATGTCTAAAAACCACCTTATTTCAGATTTAAAATATGTTGCCATTCTGTTCTATCCCACTGCCAAGGGATCAGATCTCCTAAATTTCATACAGAGGAAAGGGGAAAACTTAGAAAAGCTACATTTTACATTAGAACACCTGGGATCACCCCACCACCATTGCCTTTTCCCCTATCATAATGTTGGCGCATCTGATTCCTTTACATTTCTCAGCCTTCGTCTTTTCATTTATGTATTCTTTTGATTTATTTATTCTTATATTGGCCAAAAAGGGGACACGTCCTATTTGATTTTATATATAAAATTATAGTCTTTATGATATGGATGTGAGGTCTTCAAAATAAGTTTATTCTTTTTTCCCTCTCTTTTCCTTTCTTTTGTTTACTTTTTCTTCTTCTCTCTCTCTCTCTCTCTCTCTTTTGCAGTTTATTAAGACAGGTTTGCTCAGCCTGGAGGCTTCAGCCTGCAACCCCATTGTGAATTGTACCACACCTAAAAATAGCCTTCAGGTTGAAGGTTGAAGCCTTCAGGCTGAGCAAACCTGTCTTTATAAACTGCAAAAAAAAAAAGAAAAAGAAAAAGAAAAAAAGAAAAAGGAAAAAGGAAAAAAAGAAAAAAAAAGAAAGAAAAAAGAAAGAAAAAGAGAGGAAAAAATAAGCTTATTTTGAAGACCTCACACCCATATCATAAAGACTATAATTTTTGGATACCTCCCCAATGTCTGTCCCCCAGCTTATGCATATACTCCATGGACTTTACAAGAATCCAACTTCCTTAAGGACTGAGAGGACTGGCAATTTCTATCAGCCCTACAAAAAGCCTTGGTGCTGCTTCAGGTAGGTTTTCCAACCAGCTTTCTGGTAAGAAAAACCTCCAGAATGGCATAGAGCCATTCCCAAGCACATTCTTGGGAAAGAGATATATCTATGCCCTCACTGGCAACAATTTTTGTTATGGGGTTGCTGTGCTACTGAATGGGTCATCACACATGGAGAAGAGAGGGCTAACTCTTTTCTCATATGGTGTGACTTCACCCAGATTGTGCCCTCTGGGGAACATAATTCCATGGACTCAAATGAGGGGTTCTTATCAAACTTAATTGCTAAATGGAAACAAGAGTAAGGAGGCAACTGGGGAGAAGTATCTGGTCTAAAGGCTGTCAGGTCCTCACATCTGATTTGTTATAACTGACTGAAATCAACATAATCATTGTCAAGGAATCCTCTTAGCCTCCTTCCTGCATATTAAGTTGTTTAATTTGTTATGCTTCTGAAGGATGCTCTCTGAGAACAACTGGCAGTGATATTGTGCCAGTAGACAGGCCCATATGATCATGTGACTTTCCTACCCCCAACATCCATTCAATGAGCTTTCTGCAGCATCAAGGCTATGCAGTATGCATTCATTTCTTACACATGGACGCTTCCCTGGGAAATGGAACCATCACTTATAATACACATAGAGATCCACGAATGTCCCTGTGATTAAATACTACATATTTCTATTTTAAAGCCATCTTCCTGTGCCTATCATTTTTTAAATGGTTTGCAAACCACAGTCAGTAGTGTATTATGTTTCCACGATCTCCCACTTTTTCATCCAGCAATTTCAGGATCTTTCCAGTGATACTATAGTGGTTTAGAAAAACAAAATGAAACAAAATCAACAAATAGCTCTAGGGAGCAGGAGAAAAAACCAGGCATTTAGCCAGACAATTTAAACTTTGAACTATGCTGAAAGGGTAAATGTTTCACACAGTTTTAATGTGCCCTTCCTCATCTTCTTCCTTGAGTTACACACCATTTTGCCAAATAGCAAGCTAATAAATGTACTGGATGGAACAATTTCAGTGATGAAATTGTGTTCCTGGAAATGTGAGAACAGCTCTTAATCATTTATTCTTCCCCCTCAACCTCCCCGCCAAAAAAGAAAGAAAAGAAACCCAAGCATCGACTATTCAATTGTCCTTCACATCTCACACCATACATTTTACTAATTATATACAAATGCTTAATGTCATGTTACTAGGGTCTGGTTTTCATCATACTCACATATGTACATAAACTCTCTCACAATCACACACACGCACATATCCTGCGAGAATAGCCCCAAATTTTTCCCAGGTACACACTCATCTAGATGTGTGGAGTGTTTATGAACTGAGCTGTGAGAAATCTTTTTACTGTCTTACAGTCGAAACATTAGGGATTTCAACATACTGAGTTGAACATTAGGGATTTCAAAATACCACTGGCCTCTCTGGCTCCATATGATCAACTTTGACTGGTAACAGCTGTCCAGATTTACTGGCAAGATTCTTTCATAACCCTACCTGGAGATCCATGCTAGTCTCCCAGCCAAGCACAAAGAGGTCCAATTTCATTAAGCTTAAAAAAACTCAGACAAGACCGACGAGTACAAGGAGTTATGGTGCCATCTTTCTGTCCACTCAGGCTACTTCAGAAGTGTTATCTCACCCATTTGCCAGAGCTTCTGTTGTACACAGGATGGGGCATACATTGCATGCACAAAGGTTTATGGAGTAATATCTAAGATATTATTATGGTATATTTGGAAGCTCTGGTCCATGCAATTTTTCACCACACCAGGGTAGGGCTGATGACTCTGGTTCATCATCAGGTACCAGATCACTGTAGGTCACAGATGGACAGATGAGGCCCTGAGGGTGTTCTGCAGTTCCCAAGGCTACGTTTAGACCAGACCTGGGCAAAGTGCAGCCTGAGGGCCACATACGGCCCGTGAGCCCCTCCTGCCCGGCCCGCGGACAGTTTTGAACAACAAAACCATTTATAGCTTTTTGTTTAAAGTTGATCAGTTGCTTAACATACCACAAAAAAACTCTTCAGTATTTGTGAAGATTAACAAGTTTAAAATAAAAACGATCATATCATCACTGTTTCATTTTATTTTTAAGTAAAGTTGTTTTGGCCCCCAAACACAGTTCAGATTTTTCTTGTGGCCCCCCTATAGAAATTAATTTCCCACCTTAGGTTTAGAGTCTTCCAAATTTAAAAAATGTAGCATTTAAAATAAATTTTTGGTCAAAGAAAGCCAATGTCCCTGGTTTTATTTCCTTCTTCCCCATCAAAAACAAAAACAACATCAACAACAAAAAACAACACTTAGAATAGCAGTCGGAACAGCCCATTTGGGTTCTTCCTGCTTATTTTTTAATTAATCCCTACCATTTCCTGACCCGGTGTGGCTAACAGTGGCTTGGGATTGCAAGAACTTGGCCATCAACACAGGAGTCATTGTTCCTACAGTCTAGACTCTCAATAGCTGACACAAGTTTATAGAATTTTACATTTCTAGAAGTATAAATATAAATACAACAAAGGAATAGGGGAAACTGTTTTATCCTAAGTCAGATCCTTGGTCCTTCTAACCCAGTGTTGCCAACTCTGACTGGAAGCAGCTCTCCAGAACTTCAAGCAAGGTTCTTTCCTTGCCCTGCATGGAGGTCCCTGGTGGTTGCTTACCCAAATAGTAATCAGGTCTGAGCCTGCTTCCAAAATCAAATGCAATTAGTTGTGTTCAGGGTGGTATCATTTCTCCTCCACTGCTCTATGAAGGATGAAGTGACAATTTGGTGATAACATAGGCCAACTGCCCATGCATTAAGATCTTGAAATGAAAAGCTCTTTAAAGCTTGTAAAGTGGTGCGGTTGATACAAGCTAAAACAGCAGTGAGAGGAAGGGGCATGTGTGTGTGGGGGGGGATTATTCTGTAGTATGATAACACAAACTGTATTTATGTCTGAATTCTGTTTGAAGTCACTAGGGTTACTCTACCTCTCAAGGCAAAACTTTCAAGATAAAAATAAAAAAATCAAGTTTTTAATAAATTGTATGCACATATGCTTTATTTCCCATGCCCTTTCCCAGCTACTAAATTCCTGCATAAAATAATGAATAATATCTTAAAGCACTTCAGGTAACACCAACACTTAATCCTCAGGCAACCATATGTGAGAACAGGAGACCTTGATCCTCTCTTTGCTCAAGTCCATCTCTGATAATTCTTTGTTCAGGGCTGGGTGATATCATGTCAAAATAGAAGTGTTAAATGTTCCTCCATCCACAAATGTCAATTTATGCATTAAACTGAATGTTAGTGACATACATTTTAGTCTCTCCTTTCCTAACACACACTTTTTAAAAAATATATTCAAGTTTATTTATACTACTTAATCACAACCTTTATACTTAACCACATGTAAAGTCAGAGAACTTCAGTGATGCAACATCAAACAGAAATAAAGACCAGAGGGTACATTAGACTGTAGAGAGATAATAAAAAATACGATTATATGAAATTTTTCATACAAAGATATATATAAAAAATTACCAAAAAAGTAAATCATCTTAATTTTTACATAACATTTTAAGTGCTACACAGTAGACTTGCACTTAAAAAAAGTCTAGTTGTGCTGAAAAGAAAATATTTTGGATATTGTCCTAATGGAAAAATTAACTCACCTGATCAGATTAATTAAATAACACACTCTCAAAATGATTTTTTTTCGGCATATGGTTTCCTTTTATTGATTATATTGAGAAGTATAAAGATAAAGGTAAAGGTTCCCCTTGACAATTTTTGTCCAGTCGTGTTCGACTCTAAGGGGTGGTGCTCATCCCCGTATCCAAGCCATAGAGCCAGCGTTTGTCCGAAGACAATCTTCCGTGGTCACATGGCCAGTGCGACTTAGACACGGAACGCTGTTACCTTCCCACCGAGGTGGTCCCTATTTATCTACTTGTATTTGCATGCTTTCGAACCGCTAGGTTGGCAGGAGCTGGGACAAGCGACGGGAGCTCACTCCGTTGCGTGGATTCGATCTTATGACTGCTAGCCTTCTGACCCTGCAGCACAGGCTTCTGCAGTTTAGCCCACAGCACCATCACATCCCCAATGAGAAGTATAGCAAGGCTTATTTCATATCAGTCTGTCATAACCATCTTTGCTGGGCTATTTTAATATGATTACAAACTGCATTACTGTGAAGGCGTATATATTTCTTAATTTGTATTATGAACTTCTGGAGTGGTGTTATGGCAGGCGCCAGATTTCTTGTGAAAGACCTGAACTTGTATTTTGTCATCATTGTTTTTTCTTTATATGTATTTTAAATGAAGTTAAAAAGAGAGACAAAAATGCTTTAGGTCAGTGCTCTGTCCTTACCATCATTAAAATACCCTACAACTGAGTGTGTTGAATTAACAAGCATGTATATTCAGAGTTCAATGTGTAAATATGTTAGGATTATAAATGTGTGTTCATGTTAATGAGTTTGTTCAATTTTATTCAGCTTTTTAAAAACTGTTCATATGTAGGAATTCGCACTTATGTAGGAAATCCTAACAAATAGAAATTTGATAGAAATTAGTACACATTTTGTGTCAATAGCATATTATTCAAAATCAATCAGCATAAAGCCCATATTAGACGAGACTCCATTCAAGAAGCTAGTGATTACTATTTAACATTTGTTTTTCATTAGAAAGTGCATGTTGTTTTTAAATTAGGTATGTAAAAATTAATGGAAGCTTTTTTTTCCAGTAGGAACACTGAGACCATAATGGGATTAACAATCCCCTCAACTTCATACCCAGACCTCAGGGTCCCGATCCAGACAACACCCTCTGCCTTTTTTTAAAATAGCCATTTACTTTTCCTTATTCTTTATTTGCATAGCCAGTATGTTATTTGTTTTGATATTTTTCCAAAAGATACAGACTCGTAACTTTCACAGACTTTCCTTTTGATATTTCAAAAAAGCCAGCCAAGCTTTTTCTCTAGTCGCAGATGATAAAAGTTGTCTTGTCTTCACAAAGGCATTTTGAACAGGAGGGATGAATCAAATTTACTTTAGGCTTAAGGGAGTCTTTAAACACAGGAAGCAGACACTATGACATGATTATCTGTTGGTAAATTATGTCCACCAAGAGACAGACAACACAACCTTTCTGAGCCACCTTGTAGATATGCCTAGTTGTAGTAAGTACACACAGACATGCTAGCAGAACCATAGGGAAAAATACCTTTCTTCCTGCATGGCCAGATCCAAAAGGAGATGTGAGCTTTTTGTAAAAACAAAGAAACGGATAGCCATCAAAATAAGATCCTAAAATAAACTTCCAGTCACAGGAATTCTGAATAAACTGTTTGATGTTGATAAAGGGGGTCCTTTTTTGTCCTCAGAACTTAGTGAATTTGGTACGTGGCTGCAGAGTTGGAAGCTGGAAGTTAGTTTCTCCACAGTACCTTGGGGCAGAAGAGCCACTTTGTATAGCCTTGGGTGAGCTACATAGTTGTGGAGTAGACAAAGGGGTGGCAAACCACTTCTGAGTACTTTATACCTAGGAAATCTTGGCAAAGATCACCACAAGTCAAAATTCAGTGGACAGCACATCATTATTGCTATTGCTATTGTTATTGCTGGTCTGTGGAGAATGGACAGAGGGAGAATTGGAGAATGGATAAAGCTGCCCATCACACAGTGAGAACCATGGTTAAAATACAAATAAATAATATTATTATAATGTATCGTATGAATGCATTCATACTCTGTGCTTCTATTTCACACAAATATACCCACTTAATATGCAACTTGAAATGTGTCTCTGCTGAGTGTCTCTATCTTAGAAAGCTTTGTACGACGTAACATACACTTTTCATATTGTAGCTTTAAGAAGCAATCCCGTAAAGAACCTTAGATATGCTGCATCATCATTTCCAATGAATATGGATTAGGTATGGAAAGGCAAGCCACCTGGGACATTGTAATCCCTCATCTCCTAGCAAAAATTGAAATAGCCCCAGGTAGTCTAGAATATGCCAGAGGGAAGGTATCTCTTTGGGTGACCTGAGGAAGCATGTAGAGATGTCTTAGTAAGAAATAGGTATGTACATTTCTCTTTGATTGTAGTTTCTTTTGATATAAATGCACTTTAATCATATGAAAATGCTAGTTTTCTATATGAAAAAAACACTTATAATGCACTCACACAGACTTTGTTCATCTTTACAAGCTCACCACCAATTTTACAAAAGGAAACACTCTGTTTATCTTAATGCAAACAAGAGGCAGTAGCAAAATGTGTGTAAAAATTGCCACTATGGAGATGGGGAGGTAAGACCCACACCTATGATGATATTCTAGAGTGGTATCTTTTATGAAAGTGTTTCCACGTTGCAACCAGTTCAGTTTAATGTACAGCAAAACCTATTATTATTATTACGGCTGTGCATGGTTTCACCAATCTGGTCTGAACGACAAGTCAACACTTTGGTTCTGGATCTGATTTGTCTTCTCTTCAGTCCGACCCAGGCCCACAATGGAGCTGATATTTGGTTCATGAATGTCCAGAACTCCCATTTACTTAAATGGGGCCACACAAAAAGCCGCACTTTGGAGGATTAGTACACATCACCATGAAATTCGGCAAGATGGTGGACTGCAAAAGAGATGACTTATAAAACAGGAAGCTTTTCAGGTCTTCTAGCAGCTACCTCTTATGTTCGATTCTCTTCTTCGTCTTTCTCCATGCCAGCCCCCCAGCTTTTATTTCCTTTTAAGCAGTTGCTGTTGGCTGCTTATCTGCGCCAGGCAAGGCAGGTAAATTTCAGCTCAGCTTTGACTAGAGGGAACCATTTCTTGATATTGCAGCAGCATCTTGAGAATGTGAGCAGTGTGGTTTCAAACTAGGCTTGCTCAACCATTCAGGACCAAACCTTGCCATATAGGGACATGCCCTGGGAGTGTCATTGGGACTGTGGGATTTTTTTTTAAAGCAACGATTGCAGAATTGTATGTTATACAAACAGATGATGTGGAGATATAAGGATGAATTTAAAGGACAAAGAAAGCAGTGCTGCCAAAGATCTTCATCTCAGAGTCCTTTGATGGACATTTGGGGGCTGAAGGCTACCATATGCACATGGCAAGCAAGTACAGTGTGTTATTAGAAGGAAAAGGAACACTGTTTTCATCACCACAGGGATGAAAAAAAGTGACTTTGGGACTACTGAAAGGTACTCTGCAATATGCTCAGGCGAACTCTCTAAACCAGCCAACAGTTACCAAATCGTGGTTGTTGTGGGTTTTTCAGGCTTCTTGGCCATGTTCTGAAAGTGGTTCTTCCTAACGTTTCACCAGTCTCTGTGGCCGGCATCTTCAGAGGACAGCAAACTGTCCCTTGTCCTGAGATTCCAGGTGGACAGCCTGAGATCTGACAACTCTTGTTTGAACCCCTGCATGGGACATCTTTTGTACCTGCTGCTCCATTCTGGGTGATCAATGTTCAGCTTAGTCCACTTAGCTCTCATTTATTCTTTGAAATAAGGATCTTGGTCACCAGAATAGGGAAACTGGTGGCACCAGAGAGACCTCACCACAACTGTCTCCCTTGCTCACCTTTTAAACTTTACCCAATAGTCCTATTACTAGCAGATCTTTCTGTCTAGCTGCCATTTAAATTTCCCAGAGCAACTCTATACCATGGTGAGGACTCCAACATGGAACCAGACACTTGGTGATACTGCCTGTCATAAGGTTGATCTGTGACAACGCTCAAGGAGCCACCAGGGGATTCGTTCTTTAGGGCTCTCTCAAACCTGGTGCTTTCCTGGATGTTGTTAAGAAACGGCATCTGTGCAGCCCCTATTTGAAAGCCAAATAATCAGTATCCACCTAATCATGTTTCCTGATGTGGTGCTGGTTTTGAACAAGGAACAGAATGTTAACACTGTGAAGTACATCACTTTGCACTGCAGCTCTGAGATCATGTGTATCTCCATGTACAGATCAAACACTTCTTGTACTGTATGTCGTAAAACATTATAAGCATTAGACAGAGCTAGAACCTTCCATTGTCATTTGCTCATTTTGTATTTTAAGGAGTTTATATTAAAATAAAAGCAACAACAATATTCAGGAGTAGTATCTCTCTTAGACAGGATGAGAAAGGTTTCATGAGAAGATGGCATGTAAATTAGAGTTACTAATTTATTGCTGCTTTTTTTTTATCCTAAGAGTGAGGAGAAACACTTCTAAGATTTTCTGCATCATGTGCCAGAATAATTTGGTTGGGCTTCAGTAATGCTAATTCACTTGGTGGAGGGACCATTTTCCACTTCAGCCCAGGCAGTAAAATCCTCCAGCCCAGGCCTAGCCCAGTGTTTCTTAGGCCTGCAGTCCAAATAAAATAAAAATCAGAATTTAAAAAGGGAAATTCTACGTGTAAAGACAGAGCTGTGCTCTCAGTGTGAACTATGGCTGTGAATCATATCTGCATTAGCTGTCCCTGTTCTTCCTCTTTCTTTGCAGCATATCACAATCTAGCGATTAGGACACGCTGAAATTCAACAGCCATCAAGTGGAACGATGCTGTGGGCAGCAGGACCCTTTTGGGGAGAACTGATTTTTGCTGATAAATACAAAGAACTCCAGCTCGGTCTCTGGGTAAACGAGGTTGATAAATGAAGTGTCCATGATGCACAGCCCTGGCTTCCTGTCAGAGAAGCACCACACTCCCCATTGCTAGAGTTTTGATATGTCTGACTCCGTGGAGCAGCTTTTGCCAGCAGGCTGCCTATCAAAGGAACTAAATCTGCCATTTAACACATTGGGTGTTCTGTCAGCACAAAATGCTGAAGCCCTTAATTGGCCCTGCCTTGACTGCTAATGTTAGAACCAAACATAAATCTAAGTAACTTAAAATAATGGACAGTATTATATCTAGGCATTTTTTTAAAAAAAAAGTTCAAATAACTCTGAGGAAATCATCAGAAACATAGTTCTTCCTGAATCTTTTCCTTATGAGGTGTATTTACCATTTTTTTTTACTTTTTTTAAAAATTAAGTTGATAAAGATTTAATTATTACATAACCACAATGTTTGTTGTGCTTGTGTGCCACCACGTTGCCTCTGATTTATGGCAACCCTATCAATGAATGATCTCCAAAATGGCCTGTCCTCAACTCCCCTGCTCTTGTAAACTCAAGTATGTGGCTTCTTTTAGGGAGTCAATCTATCGCACAGTCTTCCACTTTTCCTGCTGCTTTCTAATTTTCCCAGAATTATTGTATCTTCTCATGATGTGCCCAAAGTAGCACAGCCTCAGCTTCATCATTTTTTGCTTTCAGAGATCGTTCAGGCTTGATCTGTTTTAGGACCCACATTTTTCTGGCAGTCCAGGGTATCCTCAAAGCTCTCCTTCAGCACTACAATTCAAACAAATCATTTTTTTCCCCTGATCAGCTTTCTTTACTGTCCAGTTTTCATGCCAGTATATGGTGACTGGAAATATGATAATGTGGATTACTGTATCTTGGCCTTGATCCCCATTGACACATTCTTACACTTGATGATCTTTTTCTACTACCTTAATTGCTGCCCTTCTTATTTCTTACTTATTTATTCTTAACTAATTTGTACACTGCCCCATTAGTGCAATGCACTATTCTTGGTGGTTTACAGCACGATAAAATAAAACACACACACAAAAACAATGATTATAAATAAATGGTAAAAATAATAATAAAACAAGTAACAACAAGAGGTGTATTACCTAAAACTTCTGAGCCTTACATTAGCTTCTTGTCCACAATAAAGTTTACATATCCGGACAATCAAGTGCTGAAGCACATCCATTTCTTTTGGAACACCCCATAGTTTCTCATGATCCACACAGAGGCTTTGCTATAGTCTATAAAGTATAGATTTGCCTTTTCCTGAAATTCGTTGGTGCACTCCAGTAAGCAGCAGATATCAGTGATATGATCTTGACTGCCTCTCCTTGTCCAAATCCAGCTTGAACATCAGGCATTTCTCACTCCATAAAAGGTAAAAGCTTTTGTTGCAGCACTTTGACCATCACTTTGCTTGCCTGGGAAGTTAAAGCAATGAATTTAGATCATAATGGAAAATAGAACCATGAATTTTACATCATAGCATATTCAATTTTATGAAACTTTCGGGAAGATGCTTAACTGGCCACAATACCATTATTATTTTAATCATATTTGGATATTGTAGCCTCTTAAAAAATTGCAAATAGCATTAGAGACAGCAAGAGTAGGTAAAGGTAAAGGTTCCCCTTGACATTTATTCCAATCGTGTCCCACTCTAGGGTGCAGTGCTCATCCCCGTTTCCAAGCCATAGAGCCAGCGTTTGTCCAAAGACAGTTTCCACGGTCACATGGCCAGTGCAACTAGACATGGAATGCCATTACCTTCCCACCAAGGTGGTACCTATTTATCTACTTGCATTTTACATGCTTTCGAACTGCTAGGTTGGCAGGAGCTGGGACAAGCAACGGGAGCTCACTCCGTCTGGTGGATTTGATCTTACGACTGCTGGTCTTCTGACCTTGCAGCACAGAGGCTTCTGCGGTTTAACCCACAGCACCACCACGTTCAAAGAGTGATTTACTCAGTCTTTGAGATGTCGTCCCAGAGAAAGAGAGTTCACAAGACCAAAGAGAGCTGTAGTAGTTTTCTGTCTCAGTTCCAGGATCTTCAAGGGAGCATTTTTTTAAATCTGAGAAACAAAACCATTTCGGTGGCAAAGGTTTCCAAACTGGCACTAATAAGGGAGCCTGACACTAGTCATGGCCATTACTAACCCATTACAGTGGTCAAAAACACTATCAACCAACAATCTGGTACCATTCATGCAAAGAGCAAGAGTTAGCATTGCATTTAATTTGTAGCCATAGTGATAAACTGTCCATGATTCTTTGCAGACTCCCACCACCACAGCAGCAGCAACAACAACAATATATGTGTTGCCCAGTGCCATTGGATCTTGACACTGGCAAGCTAGCTGGGTAGTATGAGGAACAACTTCTGAGTATTCTGCACTTAGAAAGTCTCAAAAAGGGTCATCATCACTTGGAATTTACCTGGTGGCATGTTGCTGTTATTATTATTAATGTTCAGTTGCTCAGCCTTCCCTACCCAGTACTCACTAACTGTGCTGGAACTAGACTACGATTTCCATCATTCCCAGTCAGTATGCGCAAATGGATAACAGAAGCTATACTAGAACATAGGGGAGGCTGGTGTGTCATTCACTTAGGTTTTCTGGAATATAACTTTTACCTGTGGGGAGAGAGAGGGTGGGAGACTGTATTCCATAGATTATCTGAAACTGCCAATATCAATCAAGCTACACTAGCAAAGGAAACACTTAAGCACATTCTTAAAAAAGAAACAGTCTAGTTTGTTGTATTAGGAAGAATGGTGTGCCTTCCCCAGAAATTCTGTTCACAGGTATGTTGTTTTATTGTTTATGAAAGTGTTTTCATTTAGGCAGTAATGGATTTATTCTTGTCTTTCTTTTCCACAGTATGATGATGATGATGATGATGATGATGATGATGATGATGATGATGATGATGATGATGATGATGATGATGATGATGATAAAAGATAGATAAAACACGGACAGTAAACACCTCTTTTAAAATCTGACTATTCCCTCCCCTGTATCTGAAGTTTGGAAAGAGCTTGGCAGATGCTTCCCAAGGCTGCAGTTTCCTTATTTGGAAATAAGATAGTACACAGAAAACAGTGGGGGTGGGGAGGAGAGAAGAAGCATCTTAGAAGAAAGCTTTAGCTTTGGTAAGTGAAAGCAATCTAGTGCCTTAGCACGAGGGAAACACTGATCAGAACGCTGATGCTTCAGCTAGGAGAAACTAAAGGTATGCTTCATATGAAACTCAAGGATTCACAATTTCACAAGATTTATTCAGGTCACCTCCCCCCCCCCCCCCCGCTGCCACCACCAACCTGCAACTCCCTTGTGTCAAATACTAGATTTGCAGATGGACCAGAGACTAGAAAAGCTAGTAGCACTGAGTATCACAAGTGCTAGAAATTATTTTGTCCTCTCATACCCACTGCCCTTTCTCTTTCCCTATGCATTTTCTTTCCACTCTCCCCCCCGCACACTTCTTTTCTCATTTGCTGAACTTTCTTTCTCTCTCTACCTCAATACTTTGTTCAGCCTTTCCATTGCCTCTTAGTCCTCCTCTCTTTCCAGGCAACAGCCTTGCAGTCCTCATTTTCTCTCTCACACACTCTTTTATTTAATTGTGTGAAGTTTTTGGAGTTCCTAGAGAGGAAAGCTACACATGGAGATGCCTAGAGATCCTCTAGAGAGAAGTCAGTATTCCAAGCCTGCTTTCAGTTTCATTGTCCTCTATACAAGTATACAGTATAACAATTTACAGACGTTTCATCTTCAATGTACTTAAAAAACATTCTTAAATCTTCTCTGTCCACTAGGCATCATCTGGGTCATATCTGGGCCATCATCTGGGTCATATGCTGATTTATAGCATATTAAAAAGTTTTAATGTGCTGATTTTTAATAATTTGACACCAAGTACAAACATCACATCACATCATTCTACAATAATTACCTCTTTAAATATATTAACTACCTTCTGGTTGCTGGAAAAGACACACAGAGTCTTTGCAACTGTTCATACTGCAAGTACTATATCTAAATGACAGCCAATGCTACCCTCCCAGAGTGATGCAGCTGGATGGAACCAGGAAGGTCATCTAGTCCAAACCTCTGATAAAGGTAAGCCAATGGACAGAATTTTTCCTGTTAGCCGACAAAGTGACAGTGTGCTAGTGCCATGCAACATACATATCAAACATCACATGTTGATAGGTACAGTATTGTGCATTGTTGTACATCCCATATTATGGAGAGATGATTCTATCAATTCTATCAATTGCAGTTTCTTCATTCAGTTCATTTTCCCTCTCTTATATTTGTTTAATCTTAAATGTTTAGATATTTTTGTGCATAAAAATACAATTTTTCATTACTTTGCAAATATCTGAATATGCCTAAAATATACATTTTTGCAGGGAGTTTCCCTAATATAATGTATGTTAATGTTATTTTTAATAATGTATGTATTACCAGTGTGCTAATATGCACTTTTTATACAATATGTTTAACTGGAGAATGCCACTACAAAGTTTTGACCCAGAATATCAAAACTAAGGAATAGGAATTCTTCCCTTAATGGGAAGAATGACACAGGATGCTCCACTTGTGGCTTATCCTTTATTGAGCATATGACTGTGAACATAGGGATGGTGAGATGTAATCACGCCTCCTGATCCTGTCCCAAATTTCTATGTATTCATTAATACCTCTCCATGCAGAGCTTCCGCATGTACATCTTGTTAGCAGTGATCGGGGCTGTACCTTAACAACATCTAGAGAACCACATGTTCCCTGTTGCTGGCCTAATTATTGGGCTGGCCCTGCTGAATAACAGTAAATCTAAATTCTCACTGCTAAACAATTGTGATTGTTAAGTGAGTTTTCTAAATTAAAATATTTTGGGATGATGCTTTCAGATATGTTTTCTAGTTCGAGGTTTCACAACTGAATTTAAAGCAGACAAGTCTTACACCAAACTTATTATTTATTTATTTATTTGATTTAGACCCCGCCTAGCTGGACCACCGGACCACTCTAGGCGGCTTGTATAAGAATGTAATAGAATTATCTCTGAATTCCATGCATCATTTGTTGTTTTTCTCGTTCTCAAATGGTTGCTAAAAAGGACAGACTCTGTCCTATTCTGCCTCGGGCTATTCTGAGTTATTATCCTTAATCACTTCATAGCATAAAATACCAACTTAAAATTAAAATAAATTGTGAAAGACAAGTGCAAAGAGTCCACACAAGAAGAGATGAGGCCCTGGTATCCTCACACTGAACAGTCGTAATTAAATCCCCAGATACACTGAAAGGAGGAAGAAATGCAGACTTTAATTGCAGAAGCTTTTAAAGTGGAGACTTTATTTTTAACAAGTCACAGCATGATACAACTGAAGATCTTAATGTATCAGAAAGATGAAAGGTGAAATAGTTTCAGTTCTATAACTTCTTTAAAAGATATCGAGCATTTACTGTCTCCACAATTTTGCCATTTTTGTTTTTGTTTTGGATCAGCAAGATGTTTAAAAAGCTGTAATCCTTGTGAAAAGTCTGTTTAGTCCCACTACAGTTCTGCTTTCCCATTCTGATAGGAAACTCTGTTCTCAAAAGCCAGTCCTTCTGTAGCCAAACTGGTACCTTTCATGTGGCCACTCACACAATACTCAAGAAGTACTATTTTATAAATAGTTTTTCCAGGGTTTACATGTCCCTTTTATTGGTCCACATACACTCATAGATGTTGATCATTTTTAATCAGTTTGGGACATACTGGAGGTGCGAGTGGGTTGAATTACCCTCAAGTGTGGGCCTCAGAAGGTAGTGGGCCAATTTGCTTCTCCCCCTATCTGGAACTGGGGGGTGTCTCTTTTGGAAGTGGTCCCTAAGAAGATGTCAGGGTTATTTACCCCAGAAGTACATTGATGAATGAGGCTGTCCCTTCTCCCCCTATCTGGAACTGGAGGGTGTCTCTTTTGGAAGTGGTCCCTATGAAGATGTCAGGGTTATTTACCCCAGAAGTACATTGATGAATGAGGCTGTCCTGCTGTATGAAAAAAGCTGTCCTTCAGTTCTGTTCTGGTATTTATCCTTTGGCCATGCAGTGAAACTGGTTGGGTCATAGGGCCCCAGGGCTATAATGGCAGAATGTGACATTCAGTCTGCCTTTAGGCTCTTGCTGATACACCCCCAGGGAGTATTGTCTGCTCAGTTTTAAGTCTTACAGTGCATGATATGTTGACAAGTCCATGCTCATGTGCTCTTCGATATCAAGTACTATATTTGAGGCCCTCAGCACCTTTTTAGAGTGGGTGGTAAAGATATGGTGGGGTTCCCTTTGATCACACATTACATTGATGATTTTTTTTTCTACATGGCCCCATCCACTTCTCTGTCGGTCAGAATTTCAGACCTTCTTCATGGTTAGGATTTCAGGCCCTCTTCAGGGAACCTGATGCCTTTGTGGCTGACAGCAACATAGAAGCCTCACTGGCAATGAGTTACATGGGGCAGAGCTTGACTTTGTCACTGGGGTCTCTTACTTGACAGGGGATAAGCTCCTGGCTCTATTCCTTTATAATAGTTTTTTCATACTGTTGTTAGTTGTTGTACAGGCCATTTATCTGCTCCCATTCATGATCATATTGACCTTATCACTACACAAACAAAATTTAAAAACTTTTAGCCTTGATAAGCCTTGTCAAATCAGCAGCTTCCCATCCCCTTAGATTTCAGGGTCAAAACCTGATACCCAAAGGAGGGCCTTTTTGATGTCAAGAGAATAGGCTCTTGTTATATCACAGAAGATGGGCCATGCACAGGCTAGCAGCAATCCTTCTTCTGTCCTGGACCATCTTTCCTAGGTCTCTAACAAATCTACAGTCCTGCCTTTCTAACAAATCCAACTGGAAGAATTTCCATGTCCAGTGACAGAGTCGAGATCCCAGAGTTCTGCAATTATCCCCTGCTGCTCAAATGACATCAACAGTAGAATGAGCTGGACTGTTGTTTTGTCTGGGCTGGATAGTAAAGGTGTTTGGTATATAATTAGCAGCATGTTCTGCTTTATGGTCAGTATTAGCAATTCCCATTCTATTCCTCTTTTCCTGACATTGACAACTTGCAAAAGTTCTAGTGACCTGAGAGCTTGGAAAAATACCAGTGTGGGTGCTACATAAAAAAATTGCTCTGCATACTGACCATCCTATTACCTACAGACCACTGACTTACTGGGCCAGCTGCTGGAAGGAATGGGCTTCCTGCCATTTTGCTTGGGGGGGGGGTCTGCTGAAAACAGAAATGGCTGCTAAGTGAAAGGCCACTGTCCTACCAGCTTGTCCCTGCCCTCTGACAGCAGCACAGTGCCACAGAATCATTGTCACTGGTGCTGGTCGCCTGTCGGGACCACTCACTCCTTTGGAGAATGCAAAAAAAACAGGTGCTGCGGGAGAGCAGGACTGCAGGATTGATGAGGAAATGGATCTTACTACTCCCAGCATTATGGAGCACTGCCAAGGCTCAGAGCTCCTTGGGGGATGATTCAGGAACTGCTTCACCTCAGCTACCAAAGTGTGAAACTTCTTATCCTGTAATTGAGACAAGGCATCTGCCATGTTATTATCCATGCCTGGAACTTCACAGATGCAGAAAATGGGTTTACTGGACAAACACACCATGACTAACCCTTGGACCAAATGCATTACCCTATCCAAGTGTGGTCTGGACTACCAGACCACAACCCAAACCACTGTCTGGTTCTCACACTTAAAAGAGATCTCTTTGTTTTTGAACTCTTCTTACCATATGGTGGCCATCACCAAGATGGGAAGAACTCAGGGAAAGTGACATTACAAAATAAGCCATTCTCCCATCCAGTGTGCAGGTCAGCACTCAGCAGACCAAAGCCCATGCTACCTGAAGCATCTGTCATTACCTGGATGATTGTATGCCCTACAAACTCTTGCTAGAACAAAATCCCATCGAAAACAGTCAGAAACAGAAGCCATACCCTAAATTTCTCCTGAAAGTCTTCTGCCAAGTGCATGCAGTGATACTGGATAGGCCACATGAAAAATGTAAGTACCCTCAAATCACATGTATTTACATCAACCCACACTTTTTTTGACTCATATCTCATCATAACATGTTCTGTTGACATCAAAAAGGCCCACCTTTGGGTATCAGATTTTGACCCTGAAATCTAAGGGAATGGGAAAGTGCTAAAGTACCCAAAGCAGTTAAGAATGATCCCAGCACTAGAGAAGGGCATCCAAAGGAGGCACTATAAGTTTGCAGAAGCCATCCTGAAAGAAAGACTCACAGAAAATAAGAGAATACAAACATAAATCTCTAGTGTCAAGCAGGCTGAGATCAGTTGCTTTGAGAAAACAGCAGAATCCTTTCTATATTGCTCATTGAAACAATATGCTAGCAAAATGGGGGCTCTTCTCACCAAAGTCATAGCTTGGAGCAAAACACTTATTAAAAGCAAGCCTACTTTTCTTTTCTGTTTGCCCAGCATTGGTTGTTATATTTTTACTTGGCATGCTTTGAGTAAAGCTTTAGTTTACATAATTCTCTGTGGCCATCTGGAACTATTTTTTTCCCTGTTGCTGAATGTTAACAATATTTTGAGGGTATAGTTACTAAATGGTGGAGGCAATAATTCAAGGGCAAAAAAATTTCCGTTGTGTACATGAATCAGGAGGCTGTTTTTGTAATCTTTTCCAGAACCCTCAAATTCTGGCATCACTCACTGACTGTTAATAACATTTACCTAAGTCAGTGGATTCCTAACCTTGGGTCTCCAGATGTTCTCGGACTTAAGCTCCCAAAAGCCCTCACCACTAGCTGTGCTGGCCAGGATTTTTGGGAGCTGCAGCTCAGTAACATTTGGGGACCCAAGGTTGGGATCACTGACCTAAGTCATGCTCAGTGAGTGTTTTGTACACTGTTAAAGGAATATGTGAGTTCAATTAGTTTTGTATGCTCCCAGATGTCTTCCCATTCACAGTCCCAACGCAACGCTACAAGTCATCCCATGTGCTGAGTTTGACATTAATCAAGTGGCTTCCTTCACTTTAGCATCAGTGAAATGTATGCACATCTAAAGTCATTGTGTGAAGTTAGCATTTTCCAATTGTGATGTGAATGAATGGTCTTAATATCAGAATGGTGTTGAAATTTAGGCCAAGGACGCCAAAGAGAGATGTCCCATGGCCTCCCCTAGGCGATGAGTCCTCCATGATCCTGTTCAGCGCTTCCCCACCCAGCATGAAGGCAGACTTGCAAGCAGAGGGGAAATGTTTCTTTTCTGGGTTTTTTCCATGGGATTCTGGGAGCTATAGTCCCACAAATGAACACACATACAAGCACACACATAGATACAGACATACAGACACTTCTCATTTCTGCATCTAATGCTGTTCCGGTGCTTTTGAGGAAGGCCATCTTTAACTTTACTTTCAAACTCCAAGAAACACTGCTGACAGTCTGATATTCCTTTGAGGACTTTATTTAGGATAGAAAAGTGCAAATCCCTACTAAGAATCTGAGAGCTGGTGGGATATGTATCCAATATTTTTGAGGGGTCAGGATGTTCACTATTTTGACTTTTTAAATTGTTTTAGTAGCTTTATTCCTATTCTATTATTTTACAATAATTTTGTTTCATTATTTTATTTCATTGCACACCACTTCAAGGTCCTTTAAGAAAATGAGGCATATAAATATAAATTTGCATATAACTATAAAAGCGAGCTTTAGTGAATCTTTTGTGGATGTCTCTTTGGAGACCATGATCATATTCAAAACTGCTGTAAAGGTAAGGAAAATCTGCAAATCTGAATTCACTTTTGCTTCTAGGATGACTCAACTTTCTGTCAAATACAAGCAGAGTATTCAGGATTCCTTTTGATATTCTGCCCCATGTAGTTGCTTAAAAATTCTGGTACTCATTGAGTTGTAAGAGATCTATGAGGCCATCGGGTCCAACCCCCTGCTCAAGGCAAGAATCCAAATCAAAGCAGATCTGATGGATGGTTATCCAATTTTCTCTCAAATGCCTCTAGCATTGGAGCGCTCAACACCTTCCAAGGTAATTGGTTCCATTGTCCTACTGCTCTATCAGTTAAAATGTTTTTCCTGATATTCAACCTAAATCTGGCTTCCTGTAACTTTAGCTCATTATTATAGGTCCTGCAGTCTGCAATGATCGACAACAAATCCTGCCCCTTCTTAGTATAACTACCTTTCAAGTATTTGGAAAGTGTGATCATATCGCCCCTCAGTCTATTGCACTTGAAGTACATTTGGTGTTATCCATATGCATTCCAGACACGTGGGCATAGTTCTGGTGTACTCTTCTAGGATCATGTGTAAACTTCACCAAGGACAGTCACCCTTAGCAGTTCTTAGCTCTGTGTTAGGTTCATGCAATAAGCCACTGTCTCAGTCAACCATATACTGTAATGTTATGAATTGGGGAAGGATGTGTTGATCTCTGTGCATGAACTGGAGTTTACACATATAAACATCAGGAGTGGGAAGAGTACATCCTTTTAAACTTTATCTTTGGTTAGATTTCAGAGAAAGTATCAATATCTTTAGGAGCAAAAAAAGAAATAGAAAACACCAACCCAGGTCAGAACCAGCAGTCTTAATAGGGTCTGGAAACAGAGTGGCACCTAGTGAAGTTGTAACAAATTCATTCTATTCTTAAATAACATACAGTACTGTTGGGGTCTCTTTCTTTCATTTCCAGCTAAATGGAATATAGAATTCGCCCCTGCACCCACTGCCACAGTTACATTATACCAGACTACTTTGTTCCACCTTTATTTTTTTATATAGATAAATCTAGACTGCTGAATTTCAAGGGCATTTGCCCATTTGAAAACCCTGAAATTTTACAAGAGAAACTCTGAACAGAAGGAGGAGGAGAAGGAGGAGGAGGAGGAGGAGGGGTGTATTTAAATTTCAGTACATGTTACAAATATTTAGTCACAAAATCCCCATGTTTAGATAAATTAGTCAGCCAGGAACATTAAAGGACACTAACGGCTTTCTGTTCTTAACCCAACCATTTAACTTGTCACATAAAAACATTCTTACATAGTTGGGGTGGAGAAGAAGGTGGATGTTAGTCCATCTCACTCTTTTTGTGTGTGTATTCACAAAGAATGATAGCTCCCAAGCCTTATAAAATCACTCGTTTGACTGCAGTTACTCTAAAGTAACTTTACACTTTTATTGTATTGTTTTATCGTTGTTAGCCGCCTAGAGTGGTCCTCACTGACCAGACAGGCGGGGTATAAATGAAATAAATAAATAAATAAATAAATAAATAAATAAAGCAAGCAAGCAAGCAAGCAAGCAAGCAAGCAAGCAAGCAAGCATTTTTTCACTTAGGTATGCTGCTAGGTTTAGTGGAATGCTAGTTTCCAGGAATGCTGTGCTGAGCTATCTGACACTCAAGGCCTGACAAACTGAAACGGATTGGTATCAATGTACATTGGAAAGCAGCCATTAGTAATTTCTAAGTAAGTACTGTACATAGTGGTCTATCTGACAAGTAAATCTTAAAGGAAAGACGAGTGTTTACTTCTGAAAAGTGGCCACAAATACCTACATTTTCTGAGGAACTTGGATGTTCTGTTGATATTTCATTATGAGATTGCAAGCAATGGGATGTTGTTGACCTGACAACTCTACTGCCAAAACTACAAAGGAAGTAGGACAGGAAGGTTAGTCTGCACCAAATTTAGCTAACTTCTCTCATGGTGACAGTTTCCTTCTGCTCCTACAGGCAACACTTAAAATTATATGGAAGAGCCAATGTGGTAGACTGGACAGAGTGTTGGGAGATCCAGGTTCAAGCTGCTCATAACAGCAAAACTCCAGCAAGCATTGGCCATTTTTGTTCATCTTCCCAATGCCAAACCAGCCTAGACAAGTGGGCCAAGAACTGTGATCAGCACCAACTCCAGCGTTAAAGTCTCCAAGAATGTATAGTGGCACTCTCTCTCAGGGATTTTTTTGATAGTAGCTGCCAGGTCATCATGGAATTTGTCTTTAGCTTCTGTTGTAGATGAGTGTTGGTGCATATGCACTAATGAGGGTGACCAGTCCTATTGATGAGTGGAGCTGCAAAGACAGGATTCTTTCAATCCCTGCAGTAGGTGGAACAATGAATCTCAACAGAGTATTTCTAACCCCAAAACCAACACCATATTCCCTAGTTTCATTCGATGGTTTTCCCTGCCAGAAGAATGAGAACTTTTTTTTTCTTTGACAGAGCCTGAGTCTAGCAATCTCATCTCTTTTTTTAAAAAAACAATTTTTTATTTTTTTAAACTACACACTCTCTCACACACACACAAATTTGATTATCCGTGGCAATCTCATCTCTTGCAGGGCAACAATATCCATCTGTAGCCTACTCAGTTCCATGTCGATGACAGCTGTCCTGCGCACATCATCTATTTCTTGCAGGTCGTCAGAAAAGCCAGGGGTCATTGTCCGAATATTCCAGGTGCCCAACTTTAAGGCAGAAGTTTTCTTATGATCATTGCATGGTGCAGGGTTATTGATCTGCTTGTTGGCTTTCACCCTCAACCCCATGTACCCCGTGAGGTTAACAGACCATGGCACAGCATGACCTTGGGGATGACCACATTCTCTTACCTGATTTACCTAAGAGGGTTGTTGTGAGGATAAGATGGGGAAAAGAGCAAAGTATGCTGCTTTGACCTCATTGGAGGAAAGGCAGGATATAAATGTAGTAGAGGAGTAAGCAAATGAATGAATGAATAATAACAAAGGAAAACGTCTTCACCCCTTGCAGAAAAAAGATAAAGGGCAATAGCTATGAGGGCTTTCATTGATTTCTTTTAAAACAAAATCCTGTTGTGATCACTTTTGCCTGATATGTGTATTTTGCCAGCCTGATGTCCATCTCGCCTAAAGATTTTTCAAAGCAACCAGATGGCCAGGCATTTATATGTAGCAGTTTTTTTCATGCAACAAGAAAATGGTCTACATTTTACTTGTTTGTTTGGATGTTCATGTTCTGGACCAAATGTATACTTCCTGTAAATAACTTAGGACAGCACTTTATTGTTTTATCTACAGCATTCCACTGAAAATGTATCCATAAAGGGATTAGACAGCTTTTAAACCAAAAAGATGCAGAGCTACTGCATGGGAACTTCACAAGCATTTTGAAAAGTAATTGTGCTGAGAATTGTGAGATAATTTTCTCCTGAACATTTATTATTATTTATTTCTAAAACTTATATGCTACCAATTAATGCTAGGCACTACTCTGGGTGGTTTACATTGAAGAGAAAATCAATGAAAGAAAACATTAGCAAAGAGAATATTAGCAAAGAAATCATATAGCAAAGAAAACATTGAATCATCAAATAGAAACAAAATGAAAATAAAAAAACAGACAAGAAGCAATACAGTCAAGCATAGACTTAAATAAACCTAAACAATTGCAAGACAGTGGTTGCATAGTGAGCTTTGTGATGGAGGAGATTTGGCTCTGGATTGGACTGTGGCAAATTGAAGTGTCTTGCGATGCATTTGTTAGACCTGTTTGGCACATTTGCCCATGTGTTCAATAAGAAATATCCTATTGATATAAATCAGAGTGTTTCAAATAATTGGATCACAGCGGCTGACTGGAACGTAAACAAATTCCTATAGTTTTAAAAACTAAGCAAAAAAGCAAGAAAATGTGGGTATTCTAAGCACTAATGCTTAACTTTCTCCACAATTAAAGTGAACAATACAGCATGGAATTATTGCTTGTTAGCTCTTTGTGTCTTATAGAGGCAACAACATTTAAAGCTTGTCCAACCATACTCTTAAAAACTGGGCTTTGTTGCTTAGGGAAAGGCCTGTAATACTTCTAATCATCTAATGTGCACCACTGCAGGAAAATGAAGAAAAAGAGTGTATTTGCATATCCCACTTCAATTTAGGCCGTGTTGCTGCATGCACTGTGCGTGTATGCATTGGGTGTCAGCTGCGTTACATTTTCCCCAAGGTGTCATGGGTGCTTGTCTTACGAAATTTGATGGGACTGACAAGTGTTTTCATGTAAAAGTGGGAAAGGGGAAGGCAATATATAACTCCCATCACCTTGTCAAGCTGAGTGAAGGCAAACTCCAGCAGATTCCTTCACAAGTGACGAGGTGTTCCGGAGTCATTAAAAGTCATAAAGTTAGACTGCAAGTATGCGCCATGCATGCGAGATGAAGCCAGCGAGGGCTCTCCTTCTTGAAACAGGTGAAGGCTCTTCTTCAGCACCCTTTCAACTCAGATGGAACCACACATTCTGGATGAGCTGGAGCATTTTCTTTTCCATGTACTTTGGAAATTTCATGAGCTGTAAGTGTAAGTTTGGCCAAGCTTCCTGCCACCTGTCTCATTAGGCAAGTATCTAAGGACTTTTTTAAAAAAAAAACCCATAAACCCTCCTTAAGTCATTTTCAAATAGTTGACACAGCTCAGCAGCAATAGCCTTACTGTCATTTATTTCAACTGCTACTCATTTCATGATAACACAGAGATTCTAACTAACAGGGGTAAACAACCACAAGGGAGAAAGTTTACTGCTTGCCCATGGCTTTCTCCTCATGATCCTGACAAAAGAAACATGCACTTATTTCTGCAGTGGTACCGAGGGCCACCAAAGGCGAAGTCGAACTTACAGCTCACAAAATTTCTCACCAAAAGTTTTGGTATCAGTGGATCATTTCAACATAGCTTTAATGCAAGTGTATTTAAATTATAATCTTTGTATTTCAATACTTCAGAGGCAGTGTGTTTCTGTGCAATGTCTAGAAAGATAGGTATTTTTGATAAAGAGATGATGGTGATGGTACTGATTATGATGACTGATTATGATGATGACTGATGATAGCGATGCCCATGGATGCAAGAACACAAAATCTGTTGAGGGGCGTAGGAGTGCTTCTGCTGACATTCTGAACACTCACAAGAATATAATTTATATGTTTTTGGTTTTAAATTTTTAAACCACCCAGAGTAGACCTTTGGTCTAGATGGGTGGGATAGAAATTCAACAAACAAACAAACAAACAAATTAATAAATAAAAGAATGTCAAGCTATGTAAGTTGAATATGGTTGTACAGAGATAGATGGGAAAATATCGGTGCACAGCTTTAGTTTCTTGTACTGCTTAATCTTTTTTTATTCCATCAGTTCAATTCGTAATAGTTTCCACTTAAAAAAACCTGTATGTCTTTTTTGCAAAATAACTGATTTATGTAAGTCAGAAAATATTAATACACAGAACAGAACAATTAACGATACTCTTGCTCATAGCAGAATAAAAGATTAAATAGTTTGGCCATAGTGCCATTGAAAAACATCAACTGATACATGAAAAGTGGTAAAGAAATGTTGTTAGTTTTAAGGAGGAACCTAAATCTGCACTGTCCTACATATAAAAAATTGTAAATGCCTTGTAGTGTCATAACAAGACCTAAATCAAATAGGTTCAATTGGAGTTTTTTTTAATGTGTTGACTGACAAATTGACTCCACAATGTTTGCAATTCTCTGAATAAGATGAGTCATACTGGCAATCAGTAGCAGGAAACTGCCATGTGCATGCAGCATCTCCAATTCAGCACTCTCAAAGCTAGTTTAATTTTTTTTTCTGCTACATGTCCAGATGCTGTTCTACAGAACTGCTTCCTCCTTCTGTCATAGCAAATTTTCACAGTCTTTGCCTTTTTATCATTTTCAAATTAACATCTTCTTCAAATCTCTCTGTTATGCTAAGCTATGCTTAAGCATAGTCCTTACGCTCTGCTCCACCTAGCTGACTGCTCAAACTCACCTTTGAGCACAATGGTCTGTAGCAAAGACCACGATTGATGACATTTTCACACCTGGTTAGGTGCTACCCCACTGGCCTATATTTATGGCCCAAGGAAAACTGTCAGACTGTTTGTTAATGTGCCTATCAGAACTGACCTTTCTGATTCCCCTATAGTGGACCATTTATAAATTGCTAAGGCTATAATGGCTTCCTTGATAAACAACAGCTTTTCTGATAGTTGACAGGCTGCCAATGGTAGGGTTCATATACCAAGTAACTATCTGGCCTTACTAAGAGGTATCCTTTTCATCAGCTATAATGGTCTACTTAGAATCATAAGAATCCTATATGCATCTGATAAAGCATGCAGGAAACATGGAAATGTATGCCAAATGAAATGTTAAGGTGCCACAAAGTTACGTTGTTTTTTCTGCCACAGACTTACAGAGTTATCCCCCTCTCTAAGAACAATTGTCAGAAAAATACAGCCTTATTCTCCTTTTAATATTGGGCATCTGTGGGGAGCATGATCTCAGCCAGCTACTAACTTAGAATTGTCTTTTTCCACACCTCAGAATCTTTCCTTCCTGTTGCTCCCTTTGCTAGATGCCTTTCCTCCCTCGTCTATTTTCTGTCCACTGAAGAGGATAGTCAGGCGGTGATGTAGGTTCACATTATCTCTCTCTCTCTCTCTCTCTCTCTCTCTCTTTCTCTCCATCCTGAGCATTTCCCCTTTTCCAAAGGAAGGGAGGAGACTGGGCAGATCTCTTTGTACTTTTCCCTGCGCTGATAGTAATCTCCGTGCTTCATATCAGGTTATTGTGTAGTAGTTTCCCTCAAAATATAAATGTTTCACAAGAAAAATGTGACTTTCAGCTTTCTTCACAGTTATGGTGAATTAATTTTCAGTAACCTCCTTGTGTCAGTAAAACTATATACAACATCCTTTAGACCTTTGAACTATGATGGTTTCATCTGAATGCACTGTCTATACCTTATCCTGAGTGTAGCCAATGCGTACTCGGTATAGCCAACAACATGGGAATTGTGATCTCTAGTCCCTGTCCAAGGATGAAACTCACTGGGTGAAGTTGGGTTGGCTACTCTTCTGTCAGTCTGACCTCTTTCACAAGTTTGTTGTGAGGGTGAAGAGTTGGGGCAGAGGGGGGGGTCATGTGCACTGTTTTTGGGCTCACTGGAGGTAAGGCAGGATATACATGTAACTAATTAAGCAATCAATGGATCATAGAGCATACATGGCTATGTCTAGATGTGACTTCCCCCAATAGGTATAATTAGAATTATGAGTCAAATTCATGTGGGCCTTCTAAAACTCAACAGTATGCACAATCCCACTAGCACATTTAATATCACTGAAAGCTACTCTGTGTCACTGATAAGGAAGCCATTGAGAACCATAGCACATATTTATCTGGTGGAAGGAAACATGAGGTGTTGCTTTTCCTGGCAGTGCTGAGATAGATGTCCATTCATTTATCGGAGGCACAGAGTTACAGCTTTACTTGATGCTCTGCTGCATATTCAGACAAACATTTATTTTAAGCTACAACCAAGATAACAAAGCAAATTTATCCACGCTCTCACCATAGAAACCCCCCCTCTCTCAAACCATTTATAGTGCATAAGTGGCCCAAGACATAAAACCTACCTCCATCTACTTGCATCAACTTGGCCCACTGAATTGCAGGATCTCCTATAAGGTGAGTCACAATAGCTGACACTGCTTTAGCTTCATAGAGCTTGGTATGACTCTACCCAATGTAACTTACATACCATGTACACTTATTGTAACAACAACTACCACCACATGTTGTGGTCATTGTGCCGTAAGTCATTCCAGCCAGCTGCATTTACTGAAAGTTACTGCATTTACATCTGTATTAAATGTGGGGAGTTTTTTGTGAGTGTACTGAAGTGGTAGAGCAAATCTTTTACAGGCAGAAATTCCCAAATGCCAGGTGTCCTGGACAGCTACTGTCAGTCAGAGTAGACTGTTTCAGGCTAGATGGACCACTGGTGTGTTTCTGTACAAGGACGTTTCATCAGTTCACAGGGAAAACTTGGAAGAGTTTCTCCTTTTCTTTGGACTTAACAACTCCCTGAACCTCCAACCAGCATTGCCAGTGGAGGTTTTAGACAAGGAAAGTCACCTTTCCAATCTCTATTCATAGTGCATGATACTTTACCTAGTACAAGAAAACAGATCCCTATCCTTGCTAGGTTACACTGTAGAAGTAGACAGAAGGAAGACAACAGAGGGAGGAAAAAAGGTAGGAGGTGGGATGAAGGGTGCCTTTCATCTACATCTGCATAGAGCCAACTGTATGAGATACGGAACTTGAAAAGTTACTTTTTGTACTACAGCTCCCTAGCTGGGAAAGTAGGCCTGAAAGCCTGAAGTCATGAGTTCTGATCTTATTGAAAGTTGTCTAGAATTTTGCCAAAGAAAATAGAGTTTTGGCTGTGGATATATATGCAAGAGTGTTGAAAATGATCATCATCATCATCATCATAGAATTGCACAGCTGGAAGGGACCCTATGGATATTTGCTAGTATTCTATTGCTAGAATAAGCCATAAAGACACACAGAACTAGCAATACTTGTAGACTATATTGATCTAAGAACCCTGGTCCCTGTTTAACTGGGAACTCAGTGAGATACCTCTGAACAGATAGACATATTAGGAACACTGGGGTTTGCCTTACAGAGAAGTAATATTTGTTCACTTTGACTGCATTGGCCACAAGATATAGAACAATCAGGTACTAAATTAAAAATAAAAGAAAATGGTGACATAATAAATTTTAGCCAATACTGACGTATCTAGACAACAGGGAACTCAAGACACCATGATGAAAGAAGAACAGGAGGACTCATAATATAAACCACATTTTTTTCTGGATTATTTGCCCTAAATCTGATTGCTAGTGCCAAACAGATGACACAATTGAATCAATTGATAAATGAAGAGTCAACACTCTCCAACCCCTACAGTGGTCAGTTGGATTTTGAGCTAGCAATTTGATACCTAATGTTAGGTCCTTCCTCCCCTCCCTTTCTAAAACAGCAATTACGAGATGACATTTTTTGTAAAAAAATTTTAAGCGGGGTTCTCCTGGCTTGTAGCAATTCAAGCACTGTGAACAATATGAATAGATGAGTTTCATTTATGTCCTTTACTTTTTCTCCCATAATCCCAAAGCATTGTATGTTGTTCTCTACCCCTTTATTCTTAAACAAAATTTCTGAAGTAGGTCAGGCTGAGATGGGAGCGGTGGGAGGAGAGAAAATGAAAAAGTGACTGGCCCAAGGTCAGTTAACATGGGTATCTATGAAGGGAAATACAAGACTTATATTCCCAAAGCCATTCTATTCTGCAAACTTACTATTTTCAGTGGTTGTTATGCATGTGCTGCATATGTATTACACACATTTTTCACATGGGGTGGAGCACCAACATCTACTGCAAACCACAGCTTAAAAGGCACGAAGACAAGGGTGACAGGAGGAGCCTGTTCTTTGAATAGCAGGATTGCACGTGTTATTTCTCAAACCACAACTGCAGTAACATCTTTGGATACAATGCAGCTGACCTTCATTAAAGGGAAGACCCATGTGTCCAACAGATGTAATTAACCTTCACAATTAGCCTTGAATCGTTAGAATAATACTAATAAATTTTATTTTTCAATTAAAAATAGTTACAAATGTTTGCATGTAAGAGCTGAAGGTCTCAAAGCTGTTGCTTTTTCAGACTCTCACACTGTCCATTTTCTCCAAGCATATTCATACTTCTTTAATTAATTTTTAAAATTTATAAACAGTTATGCATGGTTTGCATGTAAGGACTGGAGATCAGAAAGGTACTGATTTTTCAAAGCAGGCCCAAACGCAATCCATTTTCTTCAAGCATTTTCATGAAAGGCCCAAGAATTGCCAGAAAGATAGAAAGAAGAAATCTAAAAATTAAAGTCTTTGCAGTGGGCCATTTTCAGACACATTTACAGGATGCAATGCCCAATCAATTTTCAGGTATTTTATGATTTCATTGTATCCAGAGGTTAGAATCAGACAGCTCTAAAATAATTTAACATATAAAAAGTTAGGATTCCATGAATGATTTCAGAAGATGCCAAGTTGTGTGTGCTTACAAACGGTGCCTTTAAATTTTAGAGGACTATTGCCCTTTTTTCTGTATAAAAAGGCTTGGTAGAGAGAAGTCTTCCTAGCCTGTATCTTTTTTGCAGCTCTAAGGCTGGCCCTGGCATTCATTCCATTGAAAAAGAAAGAAAGAAAGAAAGAAAGAAAGAAAGAAAGAAAGAAAGAAAGAAAGAAAGAAAGAAAGAAAGAAAGAAAGAAAGAAAGAAAGAAAGAAAGAAAGAAACCAACCAACCAACCAACCAACCAACCAACCAACCAACCAACCAACCAACCAACCAACCAACCAACCAACCAACCAACCAACCAACCAACCAACCAACCAACCAACCAACCAAAATAAGTCCCCACTCTTAAAAGGTGCCTTTCAGCTAAGACTCATAGAAGTGGCCGCATGGAGGTGAATAGGCTGTAAATGCTGTGACATCATAGAATGTACATAAACAGTCTAATAACCAAGGAGAAATGATAAATGATGGAAACCTCAGCATCTGCACAAACATGAAGTGGAAGGGTGAGTTGACTGGGGAGAAACTCAGCACAGGATCCAGAGACAGGAAGACATCTTCCTGTCCAGAGATATCTTCTAAATGAGAGATGTTAGTTGAGGATACATGTTAGCAAAATACAACCTTCCAGGGTTGCTGGATTGCAACTCTCAGCATATCTAATGATAAGGATTATAGTCCACCAACATCTGAGGGACTCCGCTTGCCTTGTCCATGGGCTAGAAATAGAAATGGATCGGGGAATTGAAGGAGGCGGGAAGAAAGTGGGATAATTTAGGGAGTATATTGTCGAAAAGTGATATGGAAGTGCTGACATTTTTACAAATGGATTTAAAATATCCTGCAAAGGATTTGACTAATAAAATATAATGCAGTAGTAAAGCACAAGATTAACTGAACTTTAAATAGCTGCCAAATATTTTACAGCACCATTTAACAACTTCCTTTTCCTGTCACTGTAATAAATAATAAAAGATGTCCTAGTAATTGTCAGTTGCCAAATGCATGAGAAGCTTAATGTAGAAATCTTTATTTATTATATGCAATGTGTGAAATGCTCTCACTTTGATGGATTGGCTGCATTATATTTCCATGCAAACAGTAGAATCATAATTACTCTGGAAGTGCTGTTGGAAGCTGTCAGTTCTAGATGTTTTTGGGTGGGGGGGTAGAATAAGGAATGGAGCACCTTTTCACAACATATAAGTGTTTCCAAAAGGAATGCGTTGAATGAGGAAGAGAGGCACAGGCACACCTCTGTATGTCCTGGAGACATTCATTTATATACTGTACCAGTCACCACCTGCTTCATCCACAGAAACGGGGCATTGAGGTTAAGAGAATTGTGGTTTGGGATTTTTTGTTGTTTTAACATTCCAGGGCTTCTTTACCTGATACCTTTTAGGTTGGTTGAATTAAAACCTCATCATCCCCAAGCGTAATGGTAAATGGCAAATGTGTTGGAGAGGCAATCCTCAGAGTAGGGCATAGCATAAGACATTTGGGGAAGCCTGGTTTACAACCAGTTGAAATTGTGAATAATATGCTAAGTTAAGGTCAAGCTAAATATACATTTACTACATATTTACAGGATATGAATTCAGACTCTTCCAAAAAGCAGCAAAATTGGAAACTCAATTCAACCCTGACTAGTTCTCCTCTGATTGTGGCTGGAGGAGTAATATTTCCACTGACAAGGCATAGCAAAGCACAGCAATGAGAGGCACAGCCTGGTGCATGTTTACCTGTTTTCGTCTTTCTCTGCTTACCTGTTCAAAGTTCAGTAGGATTTGCTTCCAAAAATGGGAGTACAAGACTGCAGCCCAGCTTTAACAATGTAGCTCACCAGAACATTTAACTGCCATTTCCTAGAGATATCTGAGCTACAGATTGTCTCTCATGTAGTTTTCTTTCGTCGTCATCATTTAGTCGTTTAGTTGTGTCCAACTCTTTGTGACCCCATGGACCAGAGCACGCCAGGCCCTCCTGTCTTCCACTGCCTCCCAGAGTTGTGTCAATTTCATGTTGGTTGCTTCTCAGACACTGTCCATTTTGAAAATTAGAAAAATTAAGCTTGATTCTGCTACATCCCGTCCCAAGGCACCCACAATCCTGTAGTTTTGAGAGGGCCCCGACGGATAGAAGATTTCTCACTCCAAGAGCAGAGAAGAAGAGAAAGACAGACAGATAGAGAGGAGGGGGAATCCTCAAAGCAATATATTTGCCCATAGAATCTCCTCCCAACTTACAGGAAACATCTATAATGCACATATTTCTAATGTTGGAACCCAGATGTCAAAAGAGGAATGAAGGGACAAGATGGGTCCATGATATTGTGCCAAGAGAGACCATAGATGAATCCAATGGATCTACAGCTTCCCCGGCCTTCAGAACTATCATCAGATTAGCTCCTAGTTCAAGGATGGGAGGTTAGATTGACACAAGAGCTACATGAAGAGTTTGGATTTCTGCACTTATATTTCTGTAAGCAGCTCTTTCTGAGTTATCTAAAAATAAGTTCAAAAAGGGTGTATACAGAAATTCCTGTTCCAGATAGTGGAAATTATTTCTGCAGACAACTCCTTATATTAAGTCAAACGGTTGACCAGTCTAATTCCTTGTTGTCTGCAACAGAGATGAGGAGCTTCTCCAAGAAGAGTCAACCTTAAGAATGGTGAAAGCTGTACTCTATGAAATCCTACAGGTTTTGCATTTCTTGATACTGTAGGTAGATGCTGGGACTGAATTCCATGTGCAATATCAATGAACCCTTCCCTGTTCCCAAGTTGCCTATGTAAAACAACCACCCAGAATCCGAAAGGGCAATTTACTCAACCACTTTTTTTAACATAGCAGTTACACCACACCAAAAATAAGTGCCAGAATTAGTATACAGTAGATTATGTGTATTTTAATGTTTGATGCTCTGTGTTTTTAATTATACTGGATTTTGTTTTTTAATATTTTGACTAAATAAATAATAAAATATATAAATTCAACTAATTGAACCAAAACCAATCAATTAAATGCATTTGCATAGTTAATCCAATCTTAGTCACTCTTATACAGAAACACATGACTATTTTTCAGTTTTTTAAAAAAGTATATACCATAATCCAGCTACTGGCGGGCACCTTTGGGCTGCACAGCTGCATACCTGTAGTTTGTTACTTCTGAGGAGGATCAGTAGAGGACAGGGGAATTGTCATGGCCACACCCTCTAATTCTGGCACATGGCGGAGCTTTTGGGTTTTGATGGGGGGGCATCAAAGTAAAACTTGTGGCTCTATGGAATTCCAGAAGTGGCCAAGGCAGTTGACCCTCTCACTTCTACACACTGTCTCCTCTCATGGCAAAGCCAAATCAGCTTCCTGATTTATCAGAAAGGTAAGTCAATGAAACAGGAGGGAGAGTGGCTATAATGCCATTAGAAATATGAATTGGACCAGACATGAACAAGAAATCAGTCAGATACTTACTTACCTCTGTAACCTACTTCTATACAGTAGAACTCCCACATTTGCAGGGGATTGGTTCAAAGCATCCCCACGAATGCTAGAAAATACAGATTAGCTACCGCTATTTTAACAGCAAATGCTGTGGCCCTCTAGTGGCCAACTCTGATTATGACATCATTTGAATTATTTTTGGAGGGATTTTTATTTTAATAGTTTTAGTATTTTTAGACTGTGGATAAGTGAATCAGCAGATACTGATCCCACAGATAGTGGGGGCCTACTCTATTGTCATTATGTTACTTTGGAGTAGACTGGTAATGTTTTTCCATCCTTGTGAGGTCTTCTATGCCTGGATGCTGGAGACAGAGGAAATGAAACATCTGAACACCCAAAATGAACGCTTCCTCGTGTCAGAATTTATCACTATATTAGTGTCAATCTGCCCACAGACAATCAGTTTTGCATAAAAAGGTAAAGGATACCGTTGGACTCATCTGAGAGATTCTGAAACAGAGTTTCCTTTTGTGCCATGTATTACTTCTCTGCCATCCATGTCTGCTTTGCTGTTGTTGGGAATGAGCGGAGGACAAGATCATCAATTTTCTAGCTGGCGAAGAACCATAATAGGTGTCCTGCACAACTCATTACACAATCAGTGGTTTCGCAATTGTCATAATGGCTAACAACTCTCTACTTGTGTGAGAGGCTGAGAGTTGTTTTCCAGCAACATTTCCAGATTTTCAAACCTGTTTAAACAATTCTATATCCACATTTCTCATTACTTACTCTGTTCAGCCAAGTGACCATAAAATTATTTTTACAGTGACTTCCCATCTTCATTAGTTTTAACAACTGCATGTAGATTTGCCAGAAGTCAGAGTCTGACATTTTTCCACAGTGCAAGCCTCTGGGCCCTGAAGTATTGTCAAAAATAATGATATCCAGGAGAAAAAAAAATCAGGATAATCGTGCACTCTTGGGCACATTCATGAACCTCTGGATTATTTTTTGTTCTGTCCGCTTGTGCAGTAAGATGTGAGCTCAGCCAGGATCCCAATTTCTCCTGCAAAAAGAAAATAAAGGTTAAGCTGACTCTCATTTCTTACTTAAAATATGTATGTATGCATGCGTGGATGGATGTAATCTTTGTATTAAGTCCCTTTCCCCATCAGGTCTTCCCAAGGTCACTTGCAAATATAAAAACAAAATGAATGTGTAAAATGATCCAGAAATGTTTAAACCTACTTTGGATTATATAAAAGGAGGAGGAGGAGGAGGAGGAGGAGGAGGAGGAGGAGGAGGAGGAGGAGGAGGAGGAGAAGAAGCTGTTCTGTTGGGTTGGGTGTTTGGCTCACACTTGTAATGAGGCTCTTCAGACCTGTTACAAAGCTGCTCATAACCTTTGCCTGCTTCTCCCTTTTAATATAGGAGATACAGGGAAAGATGCCAATGAAGTCTAGGACTGCAGTATACAAGAAGAAAGGGTTTAGCTCTTTCTTTTCATACTGTGATCCCCTTGAAAATTTCCCCTGCCAAGAGTGTCAATGGCAGCTTCCCTTCCATGGAGCTCTGGGCTTAGACATGTAATAATTAACTGCTTATTTATCCTCTTGCATGGCAGGACAGAAGGATCTGTAAGTTTCATTTTCAAGAAAGTGATTCATACTCTTTATGAGATTTATCCAAAATTCCTTGCTGCTCTGGCATGTTACCAAATAGTGAAAGTTAATGGTGGAATTTTTTATTTATTTATTGGTAAACTATAATTAGCAACTGGAGCCAGAAAGAAGAAAAAGATTTTATGTCAAGTCTACTGGTACCAGTTCATTTTTAGTGGCCCAGACACTGGCATGTTGCACTCATTTCTGCTCTTAATGATGTACGGCAAAGCTTACAGGACTGTTGGGTAGATTCTTTGGAATGGGGTTTTTGCAAACTTGTTTTTCCAAAGAATCATAATGGTTACAATATGAACAAAACCATCGTGGCTGAAATTATGTCTTGAAGCAACTGGACCACACACTTTTAAAAGGATGAATTGATTAATTTGCCTATTAATTGACTCAGAGAATGTTCTGTATGAGCATTTAACTAAGTTCATTCTGTTCTCTATCAAGCCTCTTTGGAAAGAGTCTACACAGAAAGTTTTCATAGTAAAGAGCTGCTGCATTTATCTCTCTGGTTAATGCAACTCTTCTTTGTATTGTCCATGAAAAGACTGAATTCCTTAAGGGAGCATAGGGAGTGATCTGACACATTTCTTAACCAAAAATGGAACATTCTGGGGGGGGGAACATTATTCAGTCATGAATTGTTTTATCTCTGTATGTGTTTTAATAGGGAACCTGCCGAGAACAGCATATACAGAAAAAGTAGGAGGCTGTGCAACAAAATGCTGAAGTTCAATATGTTGGAGCACTCCAGCTGCAAATTCAGGAAATTGGTTATGTACTCTATACAGACACACAGACATTTGTTATCTTTCTGGGATTGTGATCAACCCGTGTGTATGCTGAAGAAGCTCCTGTGTCTTGACTGTACAGTTAAAATTATGATTCTGCAGTCTTGCATTGTTGACTAACCGAGGACTAAGAAGTCCGCACGCTAAGGGGGACTGATCACAGCACAAAACGCGCTACACAGAGAGATGACAAAAGCTGTTGCACAGAACAGGATGGTTGGTGCAGACATGAGTTCAAATGGAGTATCCAAAAGAAGCTCAGACTCAGTTCTTACAATTTTTATTCATCTTCCCAACATGGCCCTGTACTTGTCTCACTTGAAGATTTCCCATGGATACCAAAGCCAAGACTGGAGCACATGCCACTTCCTCCTCTCCCTTCTCTAGGAGGCAAACTGTTTAGGAGGGAAAGCAAAGAGAGTCTTCCTGCAACTTTTGCTTCTCAAACTCTGCTGCTTTTATCAAAGGGAAGAGATTGGGAGGAGAGGCAATAGAGTCTGCCGCTGGGGGATCTACACAGCCATCAGTGCTGCTTTCCAGGTCTTCCTTCAGTGTGTGTTAACAAACCATCTTATCTCTAAAGGTTAGCCCATGGTTCAAGTTTAAATAACATTTAAACTGAGTTGCCTCTCGTTACACAAAAAAATGAATTCATCCAGCTAACTCGGTATGCACATCCTATGCCCTCCATGGTTGAGGAGGGGTTGAAGAGAAACATTACAACATGGCAAGGAGATTTGAGCAGCAACCAAACAATCTTTATTGCCGGCCTCCCGGGTTTGAGGAATATCACATGGGCGCCCCCACCCCAGTTGTTTCTGGTCAACGCAGGATGGTTCCCTTCATCCCCTTGCCCTCACCCAAGTTCTCACTCTCTTTACTCAAGCATTCATGATCAGGCTGAAAGGGTCCTCTGCAGGCTCCAGGCATCACCCCACCCTTCCTCAGCACATTCTTTCCCCTCACCTTCCTTTCCAATCTCCTCCTCAGTCTCCTCCTTTATTGCCCTGCTGCCCCAGATGTTCCCAGTTGGCTTCCCTCAGATGCCACCTCCTTTGCCAGGTCACTACACCAGGGTAGAGGCCTGACTTAGGAAGCCAGGCTCACCAGTTATTAGATAGCAAGATTCCCAAATCTCCTCCATCTGGTTGGGTCCCATGGAATTGGTGGAGGGTGCCCCAGTTGACCTTTGCTCTCAGCTTCCCTTCCAAGAGTCTTGTGTATGCACCCAACCCCCAGCTGATCACCCTTCCCTTAAAGACAAGCTGGCCTGCCGTCTCTGATAATGGTGGCGGCAGTGGAAACAGCAGGACCAGGTGGGGAGGTGATGGGAGCAGTGGAAGGGTGCAAAATGAAGCACCAAGCAGGGAAAAATTGGTGCTTCGTTTTGCTTCAGCATTGGGCTGCAAACCAAACCACAGACCAGCCTGATTAGCCATTTTTTCTGGTTTGTAGTTTAGTTTGTGCCCATCTTTATTAGGGACTAATGTTGTTAATAGTACAGTACCATCTTCTTGTGGCTGTTTGGAATAAATAAATGTGAATGACTTGAACCCTAATATATACAAGCACCAACAATTAATTATTGAAGAATTTCCTAGACTGCTGCTCCTTCTAGCTTGTGGACCTCACTGCAAGTTTCAGCCAAGAGAGTCATAATACTGAAAGCAGATTATTAAACAAATGAAATACAAGCTTCAAGCATCTTCCAAGATGTTTACCTCCAGGAATAAGACCCACATGATGAGATGCCTAAAGAAATATTGAATGAATTAAATGACTTCTTGTTTCTATACACTGAGGTTACATTCATATCCCCCTGTTGCACTGCAGCCGTAGGCAACAAACCTTCCTTGATGTCCTGTTGCATTGAAGAATTGAAGTTTGGCTGTACAAAAACAACAGCCACTATTAATTCTTTCTTCAGGCTCTCTCTCTCTCTCTCTCTCTCTCTCCTTTTCACCAGGGAGTAATTGTTTAACAGACATCCCTGGGAGGGGTTCCCTTGCCTTCTTCACTGGCTCTGAATGTGCAAATTTGTTTTCCTTGATGGCTGCTGAAGTGAAATTAACTTTTGTTTGTGTACCTCACACCGGATGTGATTCAAAGCAGAGCTAGGTCAGGCAGAGCTTTGGAAAAGCCAAAGGTCTTGACCACATGGAGAAGCAAAGAAAGGCTAGGGGCCTGGGAAGCACAGCTGAACAATTCAAACATTCTCTCTCTCTCTCTCTATCTCTCTCTCTCTCTCTCTCTCTCAGTGGCTCGGAGCCATTCTCTCTTTCACACCCACATGCGCAGAACTGAGAGATTAGAATCAGAGAAGTGTGAAACTTCCCCCCCTTATCCATTTAAGACCTTAAAAAAATAAATCTCCACACAGAGAGGGTCAAAATTATAAATGAGTAAATTTATATTATAAATTAGCTATTTTATTCTTAAGACTCTGAGAAGTCCATTCATAACATCATAACATGGACTTCCTTATTGTTGCAAATTCTCCTCCGCACTATGGACTGAAGGTTTACATGTCAGTTTGAACTGATCAGTATGTACTTGGAAACTGCAATGGTGCTCACACAATGCTTTGTGGGATCATTTGGGATCAATGCTTATGACAGACCATTCATGAAATTTGGCGTCCTGGTTACTGTTCGGAAGGGAAGCACTAGAAATCTTTAATGGAGAAACTGACCCATCAGAACTAAATAAATGGATCCATGCAAAATGTGTCTTCTTGTAGTACTACTTTATAGCAGCAATGTTGTTGAACAACATAATAAATACTGTTATGACAGGAGGCAATAAATAAAAGGACCCATTAAGAATATTAATCTGCAGTTAAATAAAAGGACCCATTAAGAATATTAATCTGCAGTTTTTTTAATAATGCAATAGATTATGCATCAGATCTGATGCATAAATGTTTTAAATTGTGATCAGGCAATAATCATCCTCTGCTCTGATTTTTTTAAAGCAAAGTTACATGATGTGAAATCAGCTAATCCTATTCTTCTATAGGTTTGTTATAGAATTCATTATCCAGTACACACATGAAACAATTAAGCTGCAACCCCTTACATGTTTCCCTAAAATAAAACAAAACATTCCTTTTAACTGTGGTAGTTACTTTTGAACAGAGTTAATTAGGGTCGCACTTTCTGGTATTTCATTTCATTGGCATTAATTGATCCTGTTCTCTATCAGCTGAAATTGCTATTGATTGTTGGCTAAAATCCTGTTGCGTACATTACACCTGCATCAGGAGGGGCAATTTTCCCTTGATGCTGCCATGTCCTTCTTCTTCATTCTGCCTGCATGACCCTTCGGATGCACCTCCTTAGCAATTGAACATGGGGAAGGAGGAGCACGCAATGTGGAAGGTGGGCAGCATGAGAGTTGAGACTTGGCCTCTTGCTATAGGTTGCAGATGAGCCTGGACTAGCCCTGACAGGAGATGATGAGGACTGTAGTCATCAATTAGTTTGGCCCTGATGATGTAAAATTACAAGATTTGAATTTTTAAAAAAGAAAAAGGGCTGTGAGTATTCTGTTTGTTGACTGTGCAAATGTCAATATCTGGTTTGTGCAGCTAGATATTTCAGCTCCCTTTTAAAACAGATGAGGGTGGGCTGGGGATGTAGGAAAATGACAAGTATTAAAAAGTCAATCAGATGCTGCTGTCTACAGCATTTTACATCCAGTCTTGAGATGTAGATTATAAACTGGCAGGGCAATACAGGAAAATTCTCCCATCAGAATGCTCTAACCTACTGAAGTCCTGTCACCAAGGCAGAAATGGGAAAGAGCGGGGTTCATTGGTCTTTGGGGCTCATAATAGGTAAAGTTTATATAATTGCATATTTATTTACAACATGGTCTGCAGTTAAACATGGTGTGTGGCCACACATGGCTTATTTTTCAGACATTACATTCATTCCTCCTGTATGCTGGTTCATCACTGATAAGAAACCATCCGCCGCTCCTTATATCAGTCATTATTCTATAAGTCTGGTTCCCTGTAGTGACACACAGAAGAGCATGATGTCTCAGAATTCCTCAGAAGGAATCCTGATATGTGACTTATGAGTGCTTCCGAAACAATATTTTGACTCATTCTTGTTTCTGTTGCCAAAGCAGGTAGGGAAAAGGTTATCCTTTCGAAACAGAAACCCTATAATTCCTCCAGCCAGCAGAGGATTCTGGGAACTGCAGTCTAAAGAAATAGCTTTTCCAAGCTTTAGCTATTACCCATCTACAGTATATTGCGGATCCATTCTCCAAAGCCTTTTAAAAATGAGATTGTACATATATAGAAATTCTTCCTGACTGTCAATGCTTCTTCCAGAAGAGCTCCCCCCCACCCCCCAATAAGGCAACTGTGTTGGTCTGGCACAGCAAAAACAAGAAAGAGTTGCAACTTCATGTATTGCATAGGCTCTTGTTGGCCACTGAAGGAATAGATGTTGGACTAGAGAGGCCTGATCAAGCATAGCTTTTAACTAAGGCTGCTCTGTCATTTGTTCTTTTTCCCATGTTGATTTCTGTTCACTTGTGGTGAGCTTTGATTGTCAGTACCTGAATGTAAGCAGTTTCAAATGGTTGTAAAGAATGAGCGCAACAAGCTAAGTGAATTCATTAATTTCCCATCCTCACTATCCTGCCTTTCATGCCCAGAATGCTTCCTTGCTTCTCTCAAAAATATGTTGTCTACAAGTCAAGGAAGATTGATAGTGGCCAAAAGGTCCTCCTAACTTTCTCTCTCCCTCTTTCTTTAGAGAATGTAAAATGGTGCAATAACAGTACACCAGGTGCAAGGAACCCTGGGAAATATAGTTCTTCAGATTCCTGAGTCAATATTGGGAACGGCCTATAAGTGAGGCCGCATCACAACACCTGTAAACTTTGTGGCAGATGTGCTTAGGTACCATTACCCAGCCGCAGAGGTGCAGATTCAGAATTTCCGATGCCCACAAAAGCTTATCCAAAGTGAAAGTTGTGAGTCTTTTAAGGTGCCACAAGACTCCTCTATTTTTTTTTTTTTTTTTTGGCTACAACAGACTAACATGGCTTCATAGATACAATAGAAATGTAAATGTATTGATCAAGAAGGATAAAAGAAACTAGAACTAATGTTGTCTATTGCTTTCTAAATCAATAGTAAAGCTTCTTCAGTATTGCTTTTCACCATTGGTTTTAAAATTGATATTAATCACGTGAAAGTTGACACTGTGTGTGCATGTTTGTGATACACTTTATAAAATACCCTAACCTCTCTATTCATTCATTCATTCATTCATTCATTGTTCTTCCTAGTTTTCTTCTAGTCTTTCTTTTATTCATTTTTTCCTGCTTACATTCTTCATTTCCTCTGCCTCAAAGACAGAATTTTATTGGGGAAGGGAAGGGGACTCCATATGGTGTCATTTTCAATTTATAATAATTCACTTTGTGTTTCAGCACTGCAAGACTTTCACAGCAAGACATCCAACTCTTGTGTATCATCATGCCTGACTAGTTGGGGTGTTGATTCAGAAATATATCTGAATGTGAATCCCATTGGAAGTCATGTACATGTGTATATGGCTAGCACCCCATCAGAAATGTCTAACGTTACCTAAATTCAGAAATACATTCAGATGAAGATCCTTGTGCTGCATTGCTTTCTAAAGCAGATGCTCTGCATGCAAACGTATGCCTCCTTTCTTTTTCTTCCCCAGCTAATCAATTATGATCAGAGTAAGGAAGCACTGGAAACAAGGATACATAAAAATGAGAGAAACATTTTGTGGGGTTAAAAATGTAGTATTATCCAATAAAGTGTGGAACCAGATGACATTAAAACTTAGATTAGAGCAGAGATTTGCAATAATTCGCAGTAAATCAAATCATCATGAAGAAAGGAAGATGAGTTCAGGTAAAACTGAAAAAATCCACAGAAAACTAGGCATATTACAAACAATAACATGCCTTCTCACTAATTTAATGGCCTAAATCAGACGAAGGCTACAGAACGGGGAAGAAACATTTGCCAGTGTAAAAGAGTACAAAGAATGTACATACAGGTTTATTTTGTGTGTGTGTGTGTGTGTGTGTGTGTGTGTGTGTGTGTGTGTGTGTGTGTGTGTGTGTGTGTGTGTGTGTGTGTGTAGATTTATTTTACGCTTTATTGCCAAAGACAATAAAGGCATTGCATTCATTTTTGTAAAAAAACCTATTGCATTAAAAATGACTAAAAATAACAAAGTGCCAAGTGAGAATAGCCAAGATACTAAATGAGAGGGAAACACAAACTATAAAAGTGATTAAATTGTATCAAAAGCTTGAAAGAACAGGAAAGACTTTGCCAGATAAAAATGAGACTGCCAGAACATAACTCTGAAGGGGAGTTTCACCACAGAAAAGATCAATTTTTGGGGAGTCGTTCGCTCAAATGTCAGGGTGTGAAGAAGGACCAGTAGGATCTAAACAACCAGGCAGGTTCCTGTTGGAGAAGGCAACCCAACCATGTACAGTATATAGGTTTGTAATGTCTAGAGTCCATCACAATTTGAGCAAGAAAGTGAATTAAAAAATCCTTTATTTTAAAGATTCTTGACTAGTAGGAAATATCAAAATGAATGGAATAAATGAACCAAAGCCACCCACTTGAAAATAAAGAGGTAAGAAAGCTTGTGCTTGGGACAATGAGCTATCCTTAATCAGTTATGGAATCCCTGCTTCTAGTGGCATAGTACTGTATCTGGATAGTGTAATCTGACCCATGGTGGCCAAGCAGATATGTAAGATCATGGGCAGTATAATCAATGCAGAGGAAGGGGAGATTTCACCATAAGTAATCATGCATCGCTGCTGTCCTTCGTTGTGTATGCAGGGAGAAGGGTGTGTATGTGAAAGCATGTGTATGTGATTTTTTTCCCAAGCTTATACCTATTATTTTAAAAAGGCCATTTTTTCAGATAAGCTACTATCTGATGAATCCATGCACAACTGAGAAAGAGATTGCATCAAAATGCATCCAAGTCTCTGTTGTACCAGTTATTCGAACAGTGTAGCAGTCAGTTTCTTTGGGGGGGGGGGAAGCATACATACATCATTTTTAAGATCACTGTCCAAGCTCCATCTGATTTATAACCATAAGAAAATATTATGGGAAATACTTTATAGGTCACTATCCTATTTGGAGCATAAGAGCAATTCTATAAGCATTTATCTGGCCTGAATATTTTAAATATTCTATTCAAGTAATTTTAAATACATCAGCCATTTATTTGCAGTTTTTAAAACTGCTGCTTCAATAAATAATTTATAATGAACAGTCTGTTGCATATCATACACCTTCCATTTGATATTCCTACGCATAATATAGTACTTTATTCTTCCAAAATATTATAATATCCATTTCTCAATGAACATATGCACTGTATCTATATTCCTATAAAAATCAAATTAATTGTGTGAATCTATTTGTTCCTAGTCAGAAGGAAGCTTCACTGTGCTCAATAGGGCTAACTTACATGTAAGTGTGTACATGATTACAGCCTTAATCATATTTCAGCCTTTTAATGGCAACAGTCTCACAATATTTTAACCTAAAGTGATGCTGGAGAAGTACTTGAGTTTCCTCCTCAATATTTTTAAAGGTCTGTACTTCTACAAAATCAATGGGAGCCATTTTGCCAAAAGTCCTGTGGTCAATTCAGTTAACAGCTAAGTTTTCCATCTACTTAGACATTATTGCTACTTCCATGAAAATACTTGGAATGCATTCTGAGGAGGACTGGAGTGAAATTGGTCTTTATAGATGGACTGGGTCCAGTGTCATTTCAGAGGCGAAGTTCCTCGAGTCCTTGTTTTGTCAGCCACTGCAATGAGACTGCTGTTATTCATCTGCTCTTTTCTTTCTGAAGAAGTGCCTTGGGAATTTTTTTGCATAATGATGAATTCACACATCCGATCCAGCCAAGTTGGAAGAGGAAGAAACAAAGGAAAGACTTTCCCCCTTTTTTTGCAAAGGGAGCAGGGTGGCAAGGAAGAATGGGAGGAAGAGGAACAGCCCTGGGAAACTTAAGCAAGGACAAAATGCATAGAATTTAGTGATGTACCTGATGTATACATACTGGTCCCAAGCTGTGATGGATCTTCTGGCTTTAATGCTGGCAGCCATTTTCTGGCAGCCATTTTCTGGCTGACAGCATTAAAAAGAAGATGGTATTGGATCTTCTGCACAGGTCAGACCCTTTCACCAGTTTCTGGTGGCATAGCTTTATTTCTCTTCCCATTTGTGGGAACATTTGAGGTGCCAGGTTGCTCACAGGGCTTGTTAAGGGGTGTATTATGAATGTTTAAAAGTTTGTGGGTAGAGTTTTCTTTCATCCAGAAAAGTCCTCTGTGAAAAACAATCTGAAACAATCCTTCTCTGGATGCATTAGATTGTCAGACAAGGTTTTCAAAACACAGATGGCTTTAATATGGAAGGACTGTATGGTTAAAACAAGAGATAAAAAAATCTGCAACTTTCAGCAGTTTTCTATCTGCCACAGACCTGAATATATAGAAATTTCTTCTGTTTCAGACTTAACCATAAACAGATGCCTGGTGATGGATGGGGGAAGGAAAGGCTCATTTTTAACTCTTCACCACTGCTATTTTTCAGGAAATGAAGAGAGGAGTGAAAAAACCCAAAGATAAACATGGGCAGACAGAAGGAAGGGGGGGGGGAAATCTATGTTTTTGAGGTATAAAAGCTAAAAGAATACTGTTAGGCATGTGTAGGAAGGTGCAAATCCGTCATCAGAAAATTCATATTGCTGAATTGGAGTATTACTAAATAAATTGGAATTCTAACTTATATTCTGTTTGCTAATTATGTTCTCCTGATATGCTACGGGTTCCTGGAATGTAGAGCACAGGCATATGGATAGCCCTCCAGGGATTGGAAACCAATGCAGAAGCAGAACCAGCAGAGGAACAGAGAAGCAAACTAAGGCAAGAAATAAACTAAAGGTGTAGTTAAACTATCAAAATAAATTGAGAACTGGATTGGAGTTTTTGAAATCAATTTAAAGTTCCGTGGTAGTCACATGGTTTTTCGGTTGGTGTGTGTGTGTTCTCTTGGGACAACCTTTAATCAGGGCGTAAGATGTGTGGTATATTGGTTGAGGGGTCTACATGAGCTTTTAAAAATTATTTGAAATTGATACTGAGGGGACTCCTGGTTCTTGTATTTCACTGTACAGAGGGGTATATATTCCTGGAGTGAAATGTCTGTGTCAAACTCCTAAAATAAAACCTCGCACTGCCATAGTTACGAAAAAATGTTCCGTTGCTAGCACATCACCGTGGGACCACTTTTAAGTTTTGTTTGTTTGTTCTGTGGCCACCCATCCTTCTGCTGGCTGCCTCTCACAGCCATTTGCATTGCTGCCAACTCAGTCCCTGCACTGATGTGACATGGGTGGCAAGGACCAAAGCCATACTCTATAGCTGTGGTGTGATTCTTAATATTTGTTTTATCTTTTTAATTGTTTTTTTTTTCAGATTGGGATTGCATTAGATCAGTGCTACAGATTTTTATAGAATTACAGATCAGTCTGCAAGGTCATCCTTCTGCCCCCAATTCTTCTTTCACTTTCTTTGGCCAGAAGCCAGCTGCCTCAGCCACTCCCCTTCCCTGGAGGAAGACTGAAAAAGCACGCAGGGCAGAAGGGGTTCAAGTAATTTTTCGGGACCCCTTGTCATAGTATTTGTATTTTTTTTTAAAAAAAAAAATTCAAAGTGGGATAGTGCTAGATCAGTGTTACAGATAGAAAAAAATAAATATATAACAGATTGAACTGCTAGCCCGAAACCTATAATCCTGGCATCTGATCCAATACTTGACAAACTCCTGCAGCCACAATTTACTTTGACACAGGCAAGCACACATGCAAAAATGATTCAAAATAAATTGCATTCATAATCAAGTTAAAATAAATAAGTCCTAGTGGGTGTTTTAAAAAAACTTATTTTCTGAACAGAAAAACCACGCTTCCCAGAAAAAAAGGTACTCAGCTGTATGTCATGTAAACAGACTTTTTTAATGTACTCTATTTCAAGTGTGCTAAACCTGATGCAAACTCAGGAGTATTTCAGCATGTAATAACACCCTGAAGCAGTAATGGAGAAAATGTTATTTTTATTTCTTGCCTTGGTTTGAATGAATCCAGAAAAGCAGTCTTATACTGTATTATATATATAGTGAAAATTTCAAAAGTTGAATTATATATATAATTCAAAATTTTCACTTCTATGAGTTTCCCAGTGTAACTCTTTAATTAAAAAACACTCTCACAAAAATGAGTATATTTATGTATATTCAAGTGTATTCAGCAACACATTCATTTGTGAAAAGTACATACAAATGCACTCTATTCCGGGAAATTTCTTGCCAAAAATATGTATGTTAGACAAAATTGCATGCCTAAAATGTGTATGTTAGGAAAACATGTATTAAAATGTGTACATTATATGGCTGTGCAAATAATGTCCAATCCAATTTGTATCCACATATAATGCTGAACCAATTTATTTTTGGGTTTCTGTAGATATTTGTATGTTTTGGGGTTAGGAAAAAAAAGGTGAATGGGTAAAAAATCAAAAAGGGTGATACTCATCACCATCAACCTTGAGAACAAGATGGACCTTCACTTGCTTGCTTGCTTCCCTCCTTCATTCCTTCTGCTTCCACCACCAAGAGGGGGTCACGATCAGGGAAAATGAATATTGGGCATGTGGAAGATGTCCCCATAATGTTCCCAGTCAGTAGCCTGGCTTCCACAAATCAACACTTCCATAAGTTCCATCGATTCAGTAGATTTACTCTAGTTAGGGCTAATACACAGGGCTAAGCTCATAGTTCTTATTAAAAACAAAAAACTGAAAAGTCTCTGAGTAAAGAACACCCCCAAAATGTGACTTTTGCAGAGCATAATGCTTTTGAATTGACAATAGAGCTATCTCCTCCATACACTATCAGACTCAAAAAATCCCCCAAGAAAAACTGGCCATGTGTTAGAAGGATATATTAATTTTGTGCTCCTGTTCTAAGGATCAGCCATTGGCTTTTGTTTCCACCTTTCCTCCTCAACAAACAACTACTGCACAGAATTCCATTGTTCTCTTACCATTAGTTAGAGCCTTGGATTTACCAACAACATTTATTTCAACTGAAATTTTTGGGAAAGTTCTTTTGTAAGAACCACTGACATGGTGGAGAGGGGGGGAAGAACAAGAAATAGTCTCTCACCAGATGATAGCCAGATAGTAAACTAAAACCAGCCTTGCCTGTAACATCAATAATACCATTGGAAGTCAAAAGAGTACAATTTTTGGTCTTTGTATGTGTGTATTTATATGTGTGTTCATGAAGCTGGCTGGATAGCTCAGTGTCTTAGGTGTGTGGCTGCGAAACCAGAGGTTGGGAGTTCAATTCCCCATTGTGCTTCCTGGGAGAAGAGCCAGCCTGTCTACTCATGGGCAAGCTGCACAATTCCAGGATGTCCCCAGAGGAAGGGAATGGCAAACCACTTCCCACTTCTGTGTATTCTGTACCTAGAAAACCCTGGAAAGGATCACCAACAATTGAAATCAACTTGACCAGACACACACACACACACACACACACAGAGAGAGAGAGAGAGAGAGAGAGAGAGAGGAGAGAGAGAGAGTTTATGACTAAGTTTTGTAGGGGAACAATTATACTTAACACTAGCTAAAGAAGGGAAAGAGCATAAGCGTTTTGCTGTGAATACATCACATAGCTAAATAAAATATTTCTCCTAAACAGCAGTACATAAGGAACTATTTGCTTCTCCATACAGATCAAGATGTGCTAATCCATCTAGCAGATCTGTGACATCCTACGGTAGAACTATATGTCATGTACAGTTCCCTGGTCTTTTATAAAACAGACATTTTGTTTGTTTTACAAGGCAGCTGCTAAAGCTCTCATTTGAAGGGGCACATGTAGATGAGCAGAGTCCTCACTCATGCCCTCTAATGCCATTTTTTTAAACTAGTGAAAATCTCCTTTGTTTGAGAAAATGCAAAAAATCCAGCTTGCTTCGACTTCGCTACTGCCCTTTTTTGGCAGGTCAGCCATGAGTTGGGAGTGCTAAGATAAGGGCAAGAATTAATTATTGGACCAGAGTACTGTTGTCTAAGTATCTGTGTGCATCATTGCCAAAGATGGAAACATTCCTTCATTGTCAAAGTACAGAATGGACTAGAGACTCAAACACATCCATTGCGAAATAGCTTTTAGAGTCAAAAGGATATTAGGAATTAAGGTGGAAAGTTTAGGTTAAGCACTATGATAGCGAGACAAGAAGCGTTCTTTTTTGAGTTGCATCTCCTAGCCACAGGCCCAGTGGTGACGGTGGTAGGTGATTCTAGGATTTGTCTGATTTTCAGAAATTAAAGATTCTTCCTCACAAAGGCTCTACAACCTCAGTCAGTCTCCCTGCAAGCCTTGTTGGGACCTTCAGGGGTGGATCAGAGGTTTTTTTTTTTCTTTCTGAACAATCTCAATGTAGCATATTTTATGACAGCAGGATTTCAGCCATTATCTTATTGTTTCCAGATTTTAGCTATTATTAAACTGGTCTTGTCATATATAAAATCTGACTCCAGCAAATAACTTTTGAGAGTCTGGGAAACAAAGGCACTCTGTTTTCTTGAGAGAATAAAAGAGCATTGTGGAGGATGGTGAGAGGTTTGGCTTAGGTTCCCATCCTCTTGTATCCAGATGTGGATTAAATTTTGAATATTTACCCAAGCACAGCTGAAATGACCCCGTTTTAATGAACAAGATGAATATGTATCCCCAGTTCTGAGAGCTGGTCTGGGAATTAAAAACAATTGTAAAATTAACTGGCATAATTCTGAATTCTTTTCTAAAGGAATAATTCTGAATGCTGGGATCTCGGGAACAGCGAAAGCATTTTTTTTATTATCTAAATCTGGGGATGCTGCATTAGCTTACCATACAATATTTTTGGCAGAATATCTAGTATGCGAGTGTAATTTTATCTGTGACTTCTGGATTCACTGTTTACCCGAAGTGTACAAGTACCTAACAACTGGGTCATAGGCCTTGTCAAAGTGACTGGTGTGAACTACGGAAGGATCCTTTGGGATGGGTGAGATAACAGTAGCCTGGTGGTGGGCGTGGGAAAACAAACAGTAGCTTACGGGTGGGTTGAAATATCTCCAGGACAGATTTTGTTACTATAGTATATTTGTCTTTTCTTAAATTCTGTCTTGAGCTATGCTGGTTAAAGAATTGGTTACAGTGCAGAAATCAGTGAGAAGTTTCTGTTCTGACTTTCTATCATGCTGAAACAGACTGGCATTATTCCAACTAGGATTTAGTCAATATTTCATCCTGAGATAATGATTTGAGCATACTAACATTAGGAAAGGCAGTATAAGAGCACAAGAAATAAAAACTGCCATTGAAATCCTGTTTCTTAATGTAGTAAGTTGTAACAAGAGTAGATCAATGGAGCATGTGGAGGAGCTGCCTCACAAATCCCCACTCTTCCAGTGGACCTACTCCAGCTGTTACTTGCAACATTAAGCAACAGGATTTCAGTCATGATGTTGTCCAGAAGGCACCAAGCTCTGTCCTCCTTGTTGAAATCCTCAACAGAATCCAAGGAAGCAAAATATATCATCAAGATAAACAGCAATGAATGCTGCAAAGCTGCTTTGTATACCTTCCACTCAATAAAATATATGCAGTGTCCTTACAATCTTGCAATTTTGCTTTTAGGTTCTTAATTTTAGTAGAACATGAAAAGGCCACGAGGCAACATCAGGAATTGAACATTCTCACTGGAAAGATTGTTTAAAGTCAGAATCAGGAGTGTATTTCTAAAGCAACATGAACAAAGCTTACCTTATAGTTCTATTATTAATATTTTCATTATGAGGAAGATTCTGTTTCTTCCAAGATTAGCATGAATTCTGCATTCATTCATGACGTGTAAAAAGCACAACATTTCTGTCCTCAAAGAAGGACTGTAACCCATGGAGAATGGAGCCCCCAATCCCTCAACTCTATAGCCTTCCTAGAAGAATAGCATGGTCGACAGTATCAAACTGGAAAAAGATAGAGCAGCACTCTCATCTCCATGCTGTTTCCATGCCGCATCTTCCAATGGTGAGATAACTGTCCTGCTGCACCATGGGAGTTGTGAGGTTTCCCTGCAATTCACAAAGGTGCATGGGGGAATAAGTTCCCAAGGAGCTGGCTCCATAGAGAGTGTGTGGAGGCAGTCTCCATCACACCCAAGAGTTACTTAAAAGGAACACGCTCCAATTTTAGAGGACATGGCTGTGGCAATTGCCCTGTTGGCTGATCCTCCTGGGAAGTTAAAAGTCAGGCAGCAGTGCATCCCAAGGTAACCCATCCGAGGCTGAAAAGGTGGCACATGGCAGCCCTCCTCAAGCCATGCTCTGCCACCCCATTGCAACCCCTGGATCGTGGGAAAAGAAAGGGGAAAAAAAAAACAAATTTCCTGCAGCATACTCCACCAGAGGAGAGCAACTTGCTCTCCTTAGATTACTAGTTCCCGGGGAGGTCTTGAGAAGCAAAGCATGATGGGAAGCATAGTGTATGAGGTTGTCTGCACTCTGAAACACCCTTGCTTCTTGGGAGCGTCCTCTGAAACCAGTAATCAAAGTAGAGTCAGGAATAGTGGCAGCTGCTTTTTCTTTTTTTCTCCAGTGGTGCCTGCTGGTGGTGGCTTTGCTTTTTCTTTCTCTTTTTTCCCCCCTGGAGTCCAGGGATTCCAATGAGGTGTCTGAGCTTTGTTTCCTGCTGCAGATGGGTAAGCTTGGCCTGCACTGTTACATACAGCACTGATGTTACCTGTCTGTCATGGGTTGGAGGGAAAGTTCCATCCTATGGGGAGTGGAAGGCGGGACATCAGGAGGAGGGGCTGTACTGTATATATATGGGGATCCTGTGTGGAGAAGTTTAGGGAAGCTGAAGAGAAGCAGCTGGGAAGAAGAAGCTGGTGTGGGAGTCTGTGTGTCAGACAGGGTACTACTGTGTGTCAGTCAGTACCTACCTGATAGGTTCAGGTGTCTGTATGGGTAGCCAGAACTGATAGGTTCAGGGTCTGTGCTTTATTTAAAGGTGTTCTGTGTGAACCAAACTGGTGTATGTATGATTGAGACTAAGCCACGTTACTGTATCTTATTCACTTGATCATTTTATTTTCCCTGTGTGTTATTTAAATAAACCTTATTCTTTTATTTGTTAAAAATCCATTCCTGGTCTGTGTGACTCCTTACAGGGAATGGTTGGTGGCAGCTTAGTGAAACTGTGGCATATCCCAGTAGGTCTGGGGTTGTCACATTGATTGGTGTCCAGCGTGTGGGATACGACTGGTCCAGTTGTCCAGTGGTCCAGCAAAGCCTTGGCAAGTGTGCCCAGAGCAAGGGGGTCTAGTCAGGGACAATCTGAGAGCGCGTAGGTAATCTTCTAGGCTTACCTCACGGGGAGGTAGGCTAGTGGAAGAACGTGTAACCTCAGATTGGGGACTAGATTAGGGAGCTCTGAGGCAACCTGTTTTGGCGGGGAAAAAAGGCTGAGGCAAAGCTGAGTGAAGTAGCAGTGATCTAGCTTGTCTGCTGAGAGGCCTAGCAGAGGGGGGTGGACTCTGGCTGGCAACAGTTGCAAGGTAGTGCTGAAGAACAGCAGCAATCTATAGAAGGCTGGTTCTGAGGCAAAAGAGAAAAAAAGTGGTCGCTTTATTTTGAGGCTTGACTTTTGAAAGCAGCCTGTTCTGGGGGGGGATTATGCCCTTGACTCGAAGCCGAATGGCAGAAATGGGTGAAGCGAGGGAACCCCAGGTAGACCAAGGTTCTGAGGATGAATTTGGCTCAGTGCAGGATGAGAGCACGGGAGAGCAGAACCCAGAACTCAGGAAAATGCTCATAGCCCAACAGCATGAACTGAGGATGAGGCAATTGGAAAGAGAAGAAAGAAGGGAGGAAAGGGAGAGGCAGAGACAATTTGAAATGGAGAGAATGGAAAGAGAAGAAAGATTGGAGAGAGAGAGAATGGCGTTTGAGTTAAGAAAATTGGAAATGATGAACCAGAATAATAATAACAATAGGGATTCTGAGGGAGGCCAATTGTCTAAAACTGACCTGAAGAAATTCCCTGTGTACCACAAGGGAGATTGCCCTGAGGTGTTCTTTTCCCTCGTGGAAAGAGCGTTTGTGGACTTCTCAGTGAGGGAAACTGAGAAGATGACCATCATGCGATCTTTAATCAGTGGCAGCCTGGCAGAAGTCTATGCAGAGATGCCAGAGGAACTGTTGAGAGATTTTGCAGAGTTTAAAAAACTGGTGTTTGCCAGACATGGGATAAATGCGGAACAGCTGAGGCAGAGATTCAGGTCACTCACCAAGAAACCAGAGCAGACTTTTACCCAAGTGGGGGCCCAACTGGTGAGGCTGCTAGAGAAATGGCTATCTCAGGAGGGAACAGAGACCTTCCAGCAGCTCAAAGACCTAATAGCGCTGGAACAGTTTTATTCAGTCCTGCATGGGGAACTGAAGTTCCAGGTGAGGGAAAGGAAACCGAAATCTGTGGCCGAAGCGGCCGAGATCGCAGATTTTATTTCCCAAATAAGAAAGCCCTTAGGTGAGGGGAAATCTGTAGGTAAACCTAAAGAAACCTACAGCAAGTACTCTCAGGGACCAGGGAGAAACCAGCAAGGGGGAGGGACCCATGGTGAAGGGAAGCCCTCAGACACGAAACCAAGACCTCAGATTTTGGAGGGAAAACCAAAACCAGATGAGAAAGACTCCAAATACAGCAGAAAATGTTATTTCTGTCAAGGAAAGGGCCATCTAATCTCAGAGTGTGAGAAATTAAAGCAGCTAAAAGGAAATGTGCCTCATGATTTGAGTGGAACCAAGCCAAAAGCTGTGTTCTGTGTCCAGAAAGAGCAAAGCTCCTTGCCACTGAGGGAGCCTGTTGCCATGGCTACTCAATCTGGAACAGTTACATCTGCTGATCAGGCTGAGGAAAATGGTCCTCTTGTGGAGATCAAGCGCTGCTTGCTAGTGAGAACAGATTCGCAGTTGTTTGAAACCGCAGGGGTGGACATAGGAATACTTGACCATCAGTATAGGGGGCTAAGGGATACTTGTTCCCAGGTGACCCTGTGCCATCCAGATATTATTCCTAGGGAGTATATAATCCCAAATGAGAGCATAAAGGTGGCAGGGATTGAGGGACAGGTGATCTCGCTGCCAGTAGCTGAGGTACCTGTGAACTTTCAAGGCTGGAGGGGAGTTTGGCGGCTAGCGATTTCATCGACTCTGCCAGCAGCCGTGCTCGTGGGAAATGACCTGGCTGAACATGTGAAACGGGTGCTAGTGATTACACGCTCACAAGCTACCACGGGGACAGTTCAGGGGGGTACTGGAGAGCCCGAGACGGAAGCAGAGGGGAGTTCCGAAGCTGTGGTGGAAACCTTAACCACAGACAGCAGATTTGGACAAGAGCAAAAGGCAGACGCCACTCTCCAAAAGTGTTTTGAACAGGTGACAGACGCCCAGCTAACACCTGAAACCCCAGTGAGATTTTGTGAGAAAAAGGGAATTTTATATAGAGAGACCCTGAGGAATATCTCAAAAGGGGGAGATGGGATCAGAAGTCAGCTAGTGGTACCTGAAAAGTATCGCCCCATGATCTTAAAAAGGGGGCACTCTGACATGTTTGCTGCGCACTTAGGGGTGAACAAAACACAGCAGAGAATCACACAGAATTTTTACTGGCCTGAAATAGGGAAGCAGATCAAGGAGTTCTGTAAACAATGTGATGTGTGTCAGAGGCAGGGGAATAACCGTGACAGGACCAAAGCAAAGTTGTGCCCTTTGCCTGTGATTGACACTCCATTCAAATGCATAGGGGTGGATATTGTGGGACCTTTGCCCAAGGCCACAAAGAGGGGGAACAGGTTCATTCTCACCATTGTGGACCATGCCACGAGGTACCCTGAAGCCATTCCCTTGACTAACATTGAAACCAACACAGTGGCAGATGCCTTGGTGGGGTATATGTCCAGGATGGGATTTGCCTCAGAAATAATCACAGATTTGGGCGCGTCGTTTACATCGAAGCTCATGAAACGGTTATGGCAAATCTGTGGCATTAAACACAAGGAAACCACTGCCTATCACCCTGAAAGTAATGGGTTAACGGAGAAGTTCAATGGGACTCTGATGCGCATGATTAGGGCTTACTTGGCGGAGAATCCAAACAATTGGGACCAGAAGCTGCAATCCCTTTTGTTTGCTTATCGATCAGTGCCACAAGCCAGTACCGGGTTTAGTCCGTTTGAACTATTATTTGGGAGAAGGGTGAAAGGGCCCCTTGATTTGATCAAACAAAATTGGGAGCAGATCACCCAGGATGACCCACAAGATGTTGTGACATATATAGACACCTTGATGAATGACCTAAAGAGAAACCTAGAGCTAGCAGCAGAAAACCTGCAAGCTCAGAAGGTCAGACAGAAAACATGGTATGACCACAAAGCCAGGGAGAGGCACTTTGACCCAGGGGAGGAAGTGCTTTGGCTTAGGCCCTGCAGAGAGAACAAACTGCAGCTCAAATGGGCAGGACCATATAGGGTCATTTCCAAGATGTCAGACCTGAACTACCTTATAGAGCAGGAGGAGAACCAAGCAAGGAGGGTGGTACATGTGAATGCCCTAAAACCCTACTACAGAGGGGAACAGAGGGTTTTATTTGCAATAAAAGCAGCTGAGAGTGAGGAAGCTGAATTACCCTTCTGGGAGGGTAGAGGGGAAGTAAAATACAACCCAGATGAGGTAAAGATCAGTCCTGCACTCACCCAAGACCAGCAGCAAGAACTAAAAATGCTGCTCATCAAATATCAAAAGGTGTTTTCCAATAAGCCGGGGATAGTGAAGGGAGTGATGCATCGGATCCACACAGGGGATGCACCCCCGCAGGCAGTATCCCCATACCGAGTAACGGGACCCTATAGGGACAAGGTGCGGAAGGAGCTGGACGAGATGCTTAGGGAGAACATAATCGTCCCCTCTTCTAGTCCTTGGTCCTCTCCGATAGTCCTAGTGGACAAGCCTGATGGGAGCATTAGGATCAATGTGACAACCCCAGACCTACTGGGATATGCCACAGTTTCACTAAGCTGCCACCAACCATTCCCTGTAAGGAGTCACACAGACCAGGAATGGATTTTTAACAAATAAAAGAATAAGGTTTATTTAAATAACACACAGGGAAAATAAAATGATCAAGTGAATAAGATACAGTAACATGGCTTAGTCTCAATCATACATACACCAGTTTGGTTCACACAGAACACCTTTAAATAAAGCACAGACCCTGAACCTATCAGTTCTGGCTACCCATACAGACACCTGAACCTATCAGGTAGGTACTGACTGACACACAGTAGTACCCTGTCTGACACACAGACTCCCACACCAGCTTCTTCTTCCCAGCTGCTTCTCTTCAGCTTCCCTAAACTTCTCCACACAGGATCCCCATATATATATAGTACAGCCCCTCCTCCTGATGTCCCGCCTTCCACTCCCCATAGGATGGAACTTTCCCTCCAACCCATGACAGACAGGTAACATCAGTGCTGTATGTAACATGCACATTTGTTTCCCTTTAGCTTATCGCTTCCAAGGAGGATCAGTAGAGCAGTGATCCCCAACCTTGGGCCTCAAGATGTTCTTGAACTACAACTCCCAGAAGCCTTCATAACCACCTCTGCTGGCCAGGAATTTTGGGAGTTGAAGTCCAAGAACATCTGGAGGCCCATGGTTGGGGACCACTGCAGTAGAGGACAGGGCAACTCCTGTGGCCACACCCTCTAGGTTTCGCACCCTGGGCCTTGCCCCACCCTGGTTATGGTACTGGTGGTATCTGTTCCTCTCACGTCATTGTAGAATGAAAGGGGGCTTGGTTTCACTTGTATCATGAAAAGTTCATTGGAAAGCTGGTCCACTCATCCGGTACCATTCCTGGAAATTGAGACTGATAATTTGGACTATACTGTGCTTGATGTGCTTTGAGATAGAAAGATATATAGATCTATGTAAAACAAAGAATTCTAGGTGACTTAAATATGATAGTTAAGCTTCACAGTATGAGGAAAGGCAAGGCACCTTAGCTATCCACAGTCTGATGAGCATCGAGAAAGCTAATAACATGTTAATTACTTAAGATTAAGAGATTCCTTTAAAATTAAAACAACAATAACATTTAAACATGTCCACTGTCACCTGGTTAGAAAAATAGGAAGCTGCCTTATACTGGATTTTATTCTTGGTCCATCTAGCCCCATATTTTGAACACTGGCTGGCAATAGCTCACCAGGGTTTCTTACATGATTGAAGATATAAAGGTAAAGGTAAAGGTTCCCCTTGACAATTTTCGTCCAGTCGTGTTCGACTCTAGGGGGCGGTGCTCATCCCCGTTTCCAAGCCATAGAGCCAGCCTTTTTTCCGAAGACAATCTTCTGTGGTCACATGGCCAGTGCAACTTAGACACGGAATGCTGTTACCTTCCCACCGAGGTGGTCCCTATTGATCTACTTGCATTTGCATGCTTTCGAACCGCTAGGTTGGCGTGAGCTGGGACAAGCGACAGGCGCTCACTCCGTCGCGTGGATTTGATCTTACGACTGCTTGGTCTTGTGACCCTGCAGCACAGGCTTCTGCGGTTTAGCCCGCAGCGCCACCACGTCCCTTGAGTGAAGATGTAGGATTGTTTATTTACATGTTATAGTTGTTATACTCTGTTGTTTATTTTTAATTTGTTTTTTAATTGCTGTTGCTGCTGGAGAGAGGAGTTATTTCCTTTCAATGATATTCGTCAAGTTGGGGGTTGGGTTTTATATTTTTATCTGCGTATGTTGCCCACAGTAATTGCATTCTCTCCAAATACTGCCGAATCATGCTTTCCCATCCAGAGCCGTATGATATTCATTGAGGACTTCTATTTAATCAAGCCTGTGCTTTATTTTCCCTTAATTTCTTACTTTTAATTTTAGAAAAACTTTTAAAAACAAACTTCTAGTTTCTCAATCTTGCCTCATTTTTTAAAAATGAGATTGATGAAATGCATTTTATGTACAGTACTAGGACAAACAGTAATTCTAATTTTATGTGCCAGACTTGGGGGGTGGGGGAGACTAATCTTTGTCCAGTATTACACTGTAATGTGAAAATCAAGAAGAGAAATTACATGGTGTAATAGTAGTGCTTCCAACACTCGATATACCAATCAATTTCAAGGACATGGCTTTAGATAAAATTCCTCAAATCAGATATTGAGACATGTCATAGATTCAAATACATTCCCCTACAGCTTAAGAGTTGAATATACAACCTCTTGTTCAAACTCTTGCACAGTGTGTCAAAACTTTCACCTTTTCTATGTGACTTTTCTTTCATCCTTTGTATGCCAAACTGCCTGATATTTTTTTCATCCAATAGCATTGCACAGGTTATTGCAAGGACATGGCGCTGTGACCAATGAAGTTTATCAGCAGCCAATCAGAATGTTTAGGGCAGTGGTCAGAAAACAGGGGTAAATTACCCCAAATGGGATAAAAATGAAAATCATGGGGGCAATGAGCAGAGCGCTACCCCCCACCCCCACCCCAACCACCTGCAGCCAAACTTCAAACTGTATGCCACATATTCCTGCTACCTTCCTTGGTTATGGCACTTCTAAACCTGTTCTTTTAGAGATCAGAGATAAGTCAGCTTTATTGTTTACATCTGTAAAACAGCCCGGGCAGTCCAGGGGACTCTCAAGAGTTGCCTTCAGCACCACAATTCAAAAGCATCAATTCTTCAGCGGTCAGCCTTCTTTATGGTCCAGCTCTCCCTTCCATACATCGCTATTGGAAAAACCATAGCTTTGACAATGCGGACCTTTGTCAGCAAAGTGATGTCTCTGCTTTTTAAGATGCTGTCTAGGTTTGTCATTGCTTTCCTCCCAAGAAGCAGGCGTCTTTTAATTTCGTGGCTGCTGTCACCATCTGCAGTGATCATGGAGCCCAAGAAAGTAAAATCTGTCACTGCCTCTGTATCTTCCCCTTCTATTTCCCAGGAGGTGATGGGACCAGTGGCAATGATCTTAGTTTTTTTTTTTTTTTGATGTTGAGCTTCAGACTATTTTTTGCACTCTCCTCTTTCATCCTCATTAAGAGATTACTTCATTCCTCCTCACTTTCTGCCATCAGAGTGGTATCATCTGCATATCTATTATTATAAAATAGAGCATCTATTTTAATTGCATTTTAATTGTTTTATCTTTTTATTGAATTTTTATTGTATTTTAATTGTAAGCTGCCCAGAGACCTTTAGGTAGAGTGGGTGGCATATAGGTTAAATAAATAAATAAATAAATAAATAAATAAATAAATAAATAAATAAATAAATAAATAAATAAATAAATAAATAAATGTGAAATATCTAGCAGAGCTAATCTCATGACCTTTATACCTTCCTGCAGGTAAATAATAACCCCATTATGTCTTTTCTGACCAGTTTAGTGAACATGTGTTCACAACTACATTGGGAGGAACATTAATGTCCAGAGATAAATCTTCCCAAAGCTCAAGTCTGAAAGGAAATTAGGCAGGAAGTTCATGGAGGATCAAAATAAGGATGGTATGTTCCCAGGACCTAGAGTGACTCTGAGGTCTGACAGCCAAGTTGTATATGTCTGTGTTAAAAGTATGAACTAAGTGGATATATAGAAATACAGCAGACTAAAAGTGCGGCTGCTCAATAAGGAAAATGTCATTATTCAAAGGCCATTCTAAAACAGAAGTTAATTAAAATAAAGGGTTTTTAAGAGAGCTTATGCAGAAGCAGGGGGGGGGGAGGGAATAAGATTTGTGTATTTTTCCCCCTGGTTTGCCTTTATAATTAAAAGGAGTGAAAAAGTTATGGCTTGATTCTGTGTACTAGCTGTCTGGGGGTTAAAGCACAATATGTGACGGATGTCTATTCATTAATGGCTAATAGGTTCGGAATATACAAAAGCACATAACTAGAGCCACAGTTTGTTTGTTTGTTTGATTGATTGATTTATAGAGGGGCTGCCTCCCAATAAAGGGACCCAAGGCAGCTAACAATATTAAAAAAGAATAAAATTTAAAACATAATAAGTTAAACATTAAAAAACAATCAAATTATACATTAATTAAAATACAACTGAATAATTAAAAGCAAACATTAAGAACCCTCTTAACTATGAGATATGAGCTAGTCCCCATTTAAATATCAGTCAAACCCTCAGTTCTGGCCAGGCATTCTGTAATCAAGGATATTCTCTAGGGGCAGAAGGGAGTGGCCTCCACAAATGGAATCCACTGGCCTGAGCCCTGTCTGTTTCTGGTTTCATCCCTGTCCTGCATAAGGAGGGCAATGAGTCTGAAGAGGCAGAGCACTGCGATCCAAGGTGGTCTGTCTATGGGAGTCAGGCTCCTGATTTCCAGGAGTCCTGGCCAAAGCTGCAAATGGCTAAATCAATGCCCAAGGCAAGAATAAAACATTGTGCCCCCAGCTCTCTGTGCTCCCACATTTTCTTGCCTTCAGAAAAGAAAGGGGAGAGAGGTGAAGCAGGCAGCAAGGAAGCACAAACACATAAGATACTAAAAAGAAAAGCAAAGTTTGCTGCTTATATACCAACCCATGTGTTTAAAGCATTCTCTGGGTGGTTTACAAGTTAATTATGCAGGCTACACTCCCCCCCCACACACACAAAAAACCTGGGTATTCATTTTACTGACTTCAGAAGGATAGAAAGCTGAAGTCAACCTTGAGCTGGCTACCTGGCATTGAACCCCAGGCCGTGAGCACAGTTTTTGGTTGCAGTACAGCAGTTTAACCACTGTGCCAGGAGGCTCTTCATACACAAAATTTGGAACCTACCATTTACACACACTTATAGGTTTGAATTTATAAGTGCTATTTGGTTCTTTCTTATCCAGAAGATCTCATCATGCTTAGAGGTGAAGGGCTACTTCCATCCACACAACCAGTCCCCATGGATAGTGGAGGACCCCTGCTCTACACTTGTTGCCTTCCACGAGTGTGTGTGGAGCAGTCACCTCCAACTGCACTGAAAACAACCCGCTCAGAGATTACGTGCCTTGGACTATAACCTCGCTCGTTGGTCTTAGGCAAGCAGTCTCAGCTCATCATCTTTAAAGAAAGCAGTGGTTCTGACCTATATTACAAGATTATGCTGACAAGATGTCCACGCAAGAGGGGAAAAATGCTGTAGAGAAGTTAAGAATTATTATACTTCCTTGGCCTTTTGAGGGAAATACTGGGAGAGCTAGTACATCCTTTGTTTGTCTTTATGTAAGTAGTTTATTTGCATTAAAAAATGTCTGCCACAAGGCTCTCACAGTACTGTGCCAGCTGGAAACCTGAAGGACCATGAATTGGGGGGGGGGGGGAATATACATTTGTGGTTTCCCACATAGTACTGTAATAGAATTTCCCATAGGGGTCTTAAACAGGCATCCACTGCAGTAAATAGTGTTTCAAGTTACACCAGTAGAAAACCAGAGATTTTCACAGAGCTTCACTGTGAAACAGATAGGACACTTCACTAGCAACAGATAGGACATAATTCATCCCACTCCTCACGGAGTCTTAAAATTTTGAAGGTCATTTGCAACAATCATTTATGTCTGAGAAACCATTTTGGCTTTGAACGTTTGTTAAAAACAAATAAGTTTGTTAAACTCTTTAATGTTCTTTAATGCTCTAGAACCTACACAGAATGCTGCCTTATAGAAGCTGTGAATACATGGTCAAATACCACCCATCTATAAAATGGGTGGATTCAAAGTACTTTTAACTGACCACACGATGCGGAGCCCGATTCAGATTGGTCCAGCCCTTTTTGCTTCCAAAGCAACTGTTCTTTTCTGCCACTGGGAGGAGTTTTGACTTTTTTGAGCCGGAATAATTCAAATTCGCTTTTTCACATGTGGTTAGTTGTGATACTTTCTTGTAAAGGGGGGAGTGTCTGCAGATAGTGTTCCAGTGACATAGGAAGTTGGGGCATGATGTTCAGGACACAGGGAAAACACGCACACACACACACACACACACACACACACACACACACACACACACACACACACACACACACTCCTCTCTCTATCATCCTGCAATTAAAAAATAAATAAACATTTTCTTACTTATATGAGATTAACGATAGATACCTCTATCACTTTATTGCTGGGTCATCCTTATTGTTTCCTGTATTTAAGCCCCCATCAGTTCTCCATCAGATTGGCAGAGGTGAGACCAGAGGAAGGAAGGAAAGAAGGGGGGCTGTGGGCTGGAATGTAAATTGCATTGCATCCAGTATGAAGGGTGAACTCCTGAATCAATCCACAGCCACTGTGTGAGCACTGATTACAATTTCAAATGTATTCCAGACTACAAATCAAATCACAGCAATAGTAGTAAAGTCCAGTGTACTCACACCGTAAATCAGATTATTAGTTCGTCTAGCTCAGCACTGTCAAATTGACCAGCAGGGGCTTTCCAATATGCAAGGCTGGAACTAGGCGAGGTGATCAGTTTGTATTTAGGAGCCAATACAGTAGCTTGTTTTATTTTCCAAGGTGAGATTTCCTCAGAGATTAGAACCTGGACAATCGGACCTCCAAATTAACCAATCACAAAACAAATCTCGTGGGAATGCAAGATGCAGAACTGAGGGAAAGCATGTCCTGTGACAAAAAGATGACGAACAGTCCCTAGTTCAAAGCCAGTCCCCATCTTTTGTAGGTCTTTCTGCACTTAGGAGAGCTCTGCTTCTACGACATGCTAACTCTATAGTTTGGCTTGACCTGAAGACAGGATCCTTTCCCAGCATTACTTGCAGATGGTGGAATGGCAACTTTTGCATTGAAAGAATATGCTGTAGCACTGGATTACTCTTCGAGTAGTGCCTGTGGGCTGAGTGCTCTCACAATTGCACTGGCCTTGCATGCTACAGACTTGTACATGCCATCCCCTCTCCCTCAGTTTTGAGTTTGCTATGTAAAATGGCAAGATCTTAGGGACTGAGGGAAGGTACTGATGCTCACAAGAACGGAGGAGGCTGGGCTAGCCCTGAACACTTTCAACCCCCATGTCATCAGGAAAATGCCTCATGGGAGTATTGGTTTCTCTAATTTCTCTTAGATTCACAGTCAGTTCGTATGTTAAAGGAAATGTATACAATATTTCTTGTTCTTCCAACCATTTCCTTCCAGGTACACAATTCTTTCAAAGCTGCATGTCTGAGAAATCAGTTATGCAAATCAATCAATTATGTGTGTATGTCCCATTGATCATTAGGATCAAAGGCCTACATCCAACTATTGTTCCCAATCAGAGTAGATCCAGTAGATCAATGGGACTGACATAAATGTGGGCCAACTTCCCATTGATTTGATGGATCTACTTTAGCTAGGATAGCAATTGCATTTAGGCAAAGCTTTCTGTCTCAGGTTCCATCTACATTGTTAAGCTCCGATTCATAGGTTGCCACATTCTGCAAATGTCCAGTTGCTCAGAATTACAATTTTCTGCAGTGGGGAAAGTGCCCATACCTTACTGGACTGGAAGAATATTTGGATTGGCTGGTTGCCACATCTGAAAGCTAGTATTGTATATTTCTCCTTGGACTAAAAGTACTATAGATTGCACTGCCTCAGGTTAACAGGTTCTTGATGCGTTTAGCTCTATGTGGGGTGTTGCTCTGTTTTATATTATTTATAATTATAACACCAGCATAATTTTAAATTCATTACCTGTATTTCTGTGAACCATCTTTGTCGCCAGCTGTCCCCCACAATCTTGCAAGAGATGTTTAGAAACCACCAACTGATTAATGAAGGACATTTGACTATACTGTAGTTACTTTTTAAAATCCAGAGGCCAGAAATTGATTTTATTTTGATTTGTTGCCCATACTGTCTATAGTGCAGCTTATAATCTTAATAAAGATTTGATCTTCATGACATAGAAATCCAAAGCCCCAAATTAACAAAGTGTTCAGAAAATGATTTGGACATGGTAGAAGAAAACTTTCTTGCCCATTATTAATGAGGTAAAAAAAATCCAGTCAGTGATCATGACTTTTGTACAGTCACAAAACAATCAGAATGAATGCAGCAAGTATGGGACTTTTGCAGGAATGACATTTTCTTCTTTGAGGACTTAGAAAATGCAATATCCTTGCAGTGATGCAAAATTTATTTTAAAAGAAATGTGTTAAAAATTTCAGGAGAGAAGACAATGCAATATATCAAAAACATTCATTGCCCAATGCAATAAATGTACAAAAAGGCCATATAAGGAAACAAGTCACAAAAATAGAATCTGCAGATGTTGGTGTTTTAAGCCTTGCAGATAGATAAAGGATCTTACCCATTAATCCTAGCTACGTCCATTAAGATACAGATTTAACAACATGTATGGCCGGAAAGGCGGAATGCATTTTATATCAAAATGGGGAAAAGTTAATATTCAAATACACAGAATAACAAAATCCATGCTCTTATTGAAAACAAGTTGAAGCATAATGGATGCAGCTGTACTTTTGAAACGAACCAGGAGTGGGAACAAGGTTTCTGATGTTGGCTTAAAGACACATGTTTTATGTTTCAGTGTGTGTGTCCTCTTGGGGCAACCTTCATTCCAGTTGTTAGCTATGATGTATATTGGTCAACGGGACTATATGAGTGTTAAAATCGTTGCATTTTAAATCAAATTGGCAAATTGGCACTCCAGTTTCCAATTTTTTCTGATTCCTTGTGTTGCCAAAAAGCATCTTCTGCAGTGTTGTTGGGGTTTTTTTTCCTTTTAAGGAGAATTGTTTACTTCTATTATAAATTGTACTTTTGTTAATTTTATTTTAAATAATTGTTTTACAATTTTTAAAATATATTTCAAAGTGACATAGCTCTAGATTGATATTACAGATAGAAATACATATACGTATATAACACTACAGAGTACCCTGCAGCCCAAAACCAGTGATCCAGGTATCCAGTACTTGACCAACTCCACAGATAAAATTTACTCTTGCACAGGTGAGCACACCTGCCAAAATGATTTTTAAAAATCACAATTGAAATTGGAGACTTGTGTCAGCGTAGCCAGAGCTGCTTGGGCTGAAAACAACATAGAAGGCAAGGTCTCCAAAGCCAAACAAAGAAACAAAGAGATCCCATTAGGGATTTGTAAAGGCAGCAGTGACCCCAAGAACATGGTCCTTATTAGAGCCCAGAAAATTCATGTTGGATTCAACAATGCTCCTAGTAGTAAACTCAGTCAATGTAGTAAACACAAAACAACAATAACTGAACAATAGCCAGTCTCAGAAATTCTGAGATAATTTTTACTGGAAGCACTCAGGGCTGTGACAAACACAACTGCTCCGTGATTTTGTAATGCAGAAATACTTTAAATGTGCCTTACAAAATTTTATACTAATTCCCTGGCAGTACTGTATATGGCAAAATGTCCCTTTCTAGAGGACTGTCATGCTGTTACTTTCTTTAAAGCAAACCTGTTTTTTCTGACTCTGCAAAGAAAACCTGTCTTTTGACTGTTTCTATAACATTTTATTGCCCTCCAAACATATTTCTTCCCAGCCCACAAAGCTGCCACAATGTATATACATATTCAACATGTATTAACATGTTCTTGCTGGTAAGCCTGTTCTGTGCATGCTCAGTCTAATAACAAAGTGGTTGTTTTTCTTTTTTGAAAGGCCTTTTTTTGAGGATCAGTATTTCAGCCCCTTCAGGCTGAATTCTTTAAAATAAAAGTAGGTGAGACCAACATTCTCTTTCAAGATAAGCAAGACTGGTCTTTTCAATTTGTGTGAGGTATCTGGGGACATTTAGGGCCACTTGTTTCTGCACAGGGGGCAGTTTTGCTCTTTAAAAAAAAAAAACCATCACGTGAAAACCTGTTGCCAAAACATCCCCAAAACTGGACAGAACAAAAGCAACTGCTGAATTTGGATCTGATCCAAAGTCCAGTTTCAAAGTTATGTTTTTTGTTTGAAGTGCCTTAATTTTAAAATTGCCGTGTAGAATGTTGATTTGCTGCACTGCATTATTGTGCAGCAATAATAATAATAAAAACAGGAATTCCATCAGAACAAAACATCAACAGAGTCATAGCCAATAGTTAATTTGCCCAGCTATTTTTGCTTCTATAGCACAGAGGTTAACAACAGGGACTTTAATTCATCATTTCTTCTCTGTGCATAAGTGAATATGCAAGTACCTTAACTGTTCTTTTATCCTCAAGGGGTTCTGACTGTAGAATATTTATATTTAAGTTCTGTTACACGTGTGTGTGTGTGTGTGTGTGTGTGTGTGTGTGTGTGTGTGTGTGTGTGTGTGTGTGTGTGTGTGTGTGCATAATTTCCTCAATATATTGTTCTCAGCAGAGATTTATTTTCTAAGTTATACAGACAAAATTGTACTGAGCCCAGAACACTTTAAATTGTGGGAGAGTGCATAAGAGAGTGCACAGGCATAAAATATAGCAAACTGGCCTACCCTTAATGGTCACTGTCAGATCAGTGCCCCTTCACAGGCCCTCTACAGCACAGTGATGGAGAGAGATTTATTTTTCTTGCTTTTCTGCCAGAATAACAAAAATAACAGTGAGCAAAATGTTTTTGTTCACAGGAGACAGGGTCAGGGGAGGTGGGGTGGTCCAAGAAAAAGTTCTCTCAGGACAGATATTTGTCCTGAATCTTGATTAGAGGAGCAACTAATCAACAGAGAGATAGAAAACCACTGAGACAATTTGAATTCCTTTTCTTTCTCTGCTTGAAGAGAACTGGATGAACACAAAGCCAAGTAGAATCATGCATTTAAAAGGCCTGTTCAGCTTTCAAGGTCTTAAGGTAGTAGTAGCTGAAATCTCAGTGAGCTTCTGTACTTGTCTGGGTCTCCACTAGGGGAAGAGAAAGTTTGATTTTGTTTGTGAAATGGCTATTAATCTTGAGTGCCTATTTTTACCTCTTCCTAATTCATGCCAGGGGTCACTGGTTCAGTGAGACGGGGTGTGCATGTATACTTGAAGAGGTATAATTGGACCCACTTGTGTGTGATCCTGTCCTGTTGCTCATCATTTTCTGACATACTGATACTGGGTCTCTTCTACCATTGGGGGCAAACTATGGAATGGTGTACCAGTGCTGTGACACATGAGCCTTCTTGTTGCCCAAGCCGTGGCAGCAGCTATGTGAACCCTGAAAAGTCTATTCTAGCCTGCCCCATATCTATGATATCACAAGTGTCTGCCCCCTTGTGTCAGGTTTTGACACTGAAAGCTCAGAGGACTGGGTGCTACTGACTGGGCAACCCTATTTCCACCACAAGTTGAACTTCTGATATGGGTAAAAGTTAGATGTCCCAGTTGGTTCCACTCTGCCTCTGGAAACCGGTGCCTGCACGTATTGGCGCAGAGATGGCCGTACTGACTCTGAGATTCTGGGAGCTGCTGTCTCAAAAGAGGAACTTTACCTGGCTCTTTTTCTGCAAACCAAAGCATGTTTTGCTAGCACGTAGTCCTGTCCAGTGCTATTTAAATACATCCTAGAGTAGCCATGCTGATTCTGCAATTTGGAGAACTGTCATTCATAAAAGTAAACTTTCCCAAGTTCTGCTTTTGCACCAAACTGTGCCATGCGCTCCTTTGCTCATGAAATTATTTGTGCACATCATCATGTGCTTGTGTGGACTTTCATTTTGCTGAAGGAGCCAGCCAGGGCCCAAAATATCCTGGCTGGCTCCCAGAGTGTCCACAGCTGGAGCTGCCTGGGGAGTAAAGAGAGCACTGCCTCCTCCTCCTCCATGGCTTCTTCCTGAGTCCTGACCCATCTCTGACAAATTTCTAAATCAGTAGCTTTTCAATTATTTTGGCTGCAGTCCCAAGGTATCCCATGTGATTTCTTCATCTTCATCTCCTCTGCAGGCAGTTCCCAGCCATTTATGGCCTGGAACAGCCTGAACAATTCTGCCACACTAAGAGCTGCTTCTTGGAAGCTGATGGCGAAAGCTCTGATTACACACAAGGACTCCCATCTTTAGGATCATGATGTCCAGCGTTATTGCCAGTGGCCAGGATACAAACCTTTCCCTCCACCTCATACTGTTCTTGGCTGGCATGTCATCAATTAGGGATTGATAGTCTCACACTGCAAGTTAAAATCTCTGCCTCATTTAAACTCTTTTTCCCTGAAGTCTGGGCACATTCCTTACTTCTTAATTTTGCTTTGTTGTGGCAAACAGGTTGCCCATCTTGCTGGGAAAAGGACACATCTCAAGATGTCTGAATGGTTTGTTGTTAAGAAGCTGCCAGCCTGCCAAAAGTAAAATCCAAGAGGATACTTAGCATCATGGTATGTTCATGGACCGCAGTTGCAGGAAAATGCTCCCAGAAAAGTCCCGTCTGCCTCTTGAAAAGAGAGTGGCAGAAAAATTAAGGAAGACATATTTCAAGGTATACCTCATGATTTGTGTACTATAAACCCCAGAATCAATCCCTGGCATTTCCCTTACAGCAGTGGTTGCCAACATTGCGTCCCCATATGTTCTTGGACTACAATTCTCAAAAATCCTGGCCAGCACAGCTAGTGGTGAAGGCTTCTCAGAGATTTAGTCCAGGAATGCCTGTGGACCCAAGTTTGGGACCCACTGCTTTAGAGGGCTAAAAAGGTGCTGGGAAAGACCTCTGCTGGAACATCTGTGGACCACTTCCACACCGTCTTCATGTGAGAATACACAATACTAGGCTAGATAGACTAATCTTCTTACTCAGTATGGCAGTATTATAGTGTATCAGCTGTAATGTACGCCATTACCAGTCATCACTATGGGAAGGGGTATGATTTTTATATAGAAATACATGTCAGTAAAGCCATGCCCAAATGCGTCTCATGTGGCAGCCAGGTATATATACAGTATATGGAATTGCTCCTGCAACCACTTTTCAGGGTTGGCTGCACCACAACCATGATACAGTAGATTAAGAGGGGGGAAAGTAGGGTTCAAAGTTGAACGAGTCCAAGAATGCTTGGACACTATTCCAGGTACATTTAAGATATTAAGGCATAGATGCCAAAGCCTTGACCTTTTGTGTGGGACTTGCCTTGGGGATCCCTCATGTGTGTCAGAAAAGCCATGGTGAGCTATTCCTACTAGCTTTGTTTGGTGCTTTTACATGAATTGAGAAAATTAATACATGTTTGAAGTGAATTGACTCAGAAGATTTGATGAGTCTGCTGAGGTATAACACAGACTTCCAAGTATTGGTCATGTTCAGTGGATTGTCTCAACATGCACGAAACAAAGCAGAGTAGTGACCTTCAAGTCAGTGTTTAATAATGAAGCTAGCAGTAGTAATGAAGCGTGGCCACTTCAATACTTTCTGGATGTGTGCTCCTCTCTCAAATGGTAATATTGCATGGTGTATGTCATGATTTGCCTTTCTGGAAGAAGGAAAAAAGAGAAAGAAAGTGCCATATAAAAGTGCGAGGTTTTAAAAAGCAGGCACAAAATAAAAGAGTTTTGAGTCAAAAAAAAAAAAAAAAAAGAGGGAAGAGGCATGTTTATTTTCATTCCAAACTGTCTCTGTGCAGTTAATAAATGTCAAAGAGAGAAAGCTGGATTTGACAACAGCTGGAACCCCAGCCCTCAGCTGGAGGGAACAAGGCAAACTTTGTACTTCGGAACAAAGGCTTGTGGTTCAGAGTGACTCCAATATTTTGTTCATCACAGAACACCATCAAACCCATTAACATTTATGAAAATATTATGAAGTACATTCAAACTATCTGCGATAAAATAAGCCCTCTATAGATAAAGGTAAAGGTTCCCCTTGACATTTAGTCCAGTTGTGTCCAACTTTAGGGTGCAGTGCTCATCCCAGTTTCCAAGCAGTAGAGCCAGCGTTTGTCTGAAGACAGTTGCCATGGTCACGTGGCCAGCGAGACTAGAAGCCCTCTATACCTACACCTTATTTTGGAAGGAACTGGAACTTTTGCAAAAGGGTTGCGAAATGACTTGGAGCTTTGCCAGCACTGAGTCACGATCAGTGGGTTCAGGAATCAATGTGGGCACTCATGTCCAGCTTCAAATGAAGATACAACTTTTTAACCTAGTTCAAGCCCTCCAAACCAAGAAGAAATCAAGCTTAGCGTCATTGAACAAAATAATCTGAATGTGTTTTGCATCAAAAATATAAAAGGACAATTTGGATGTTTATCTTTTAAAAACTCCAGGCCATTCTTCCACCCACTCACCTCACAAAAGCTGGCAGCCAGCACAGTTGGAAGAGAAGCTTTTCCAAGTTCTGACTATGAAAACTGTAACAATTCTATTAAGGTAAGAAATCATATTATGATGTGTGAGCAATTTAAACATTTGTGGGAAGCTATGATTTCCTTTTTTAAAACACGTATATATGCATGCTGTCGACTTCATACATCCACATTCCACGCAACAATTGGAGGTTGTTCACGACTTTGTGTACCTCGGCTCAACGATCTCTGACACTCTGTCCCTAGATGTTGAGCTGGATAAACACATTGGGAAAGCAGCTACCATGTTCTCAAGACCCACAAAGAGAGTATGGCTGAATAAGAAGCTGACAACATATACCAAGATCCAGATCTATAGAGCCTGTGTCCTGAGCACACTCCTGTACTGCAGTGAGTCCTGGACCCTTTGTGCACGGCAGGAGAGGAAGTAGAACACATTCCATATGCATTGTCTCTGACGCATTTTTGTTATCTCCTGGCAGGACAATGTTCCAAATAGTGTAGTCCTAGAATGAGCTGGAATTTTTAGCATGTCTACATTACTGAAACAACAACGTCTATGTTGGCTTGGGCATTTTGTGAGAATGGCTGATGGTCGGATTCCAAAAGATGTCCTGTATGGAGAATTAGTGCAGGGAAATCGCCCCAGAGGGAGACCACAGCTGCGATACAAGGACATCTGCAAGCAGGATCTGAAGGCCTTAGGAATAGACCTCAACAGATGGGAAACCCTGACATCAGAGTGTTCAGCCTGGAGGCAGACGGTATTTGTCTTCAGTGTGGAAGGGATCATCACTCTCCAATCGGCCTTCTCAGCCACACTAGATGGTGTTCCAAGTCCTCCATACAGAGCACGTTATCATAGTCTCTCAAGACTTAAGGATGCCTAACATCGACTTCAGCCAAGAATACCGGCACAGTTATGTAAGTTTTGTCTGAAAGTACTGTATTTCTTATGCCTTATTAAAAAAAATAAGGCCTAAAAGTCATAAAACACAGCCAAATACAGAGGAGACAGAACAGAAAAACAGATAGACCCCCCTCTCATACACATAGGGAGAGCTACCAAGTAAGAGTAAATAATACAGTATGACATTCACCTTGAATTAGTGCCCAAAATCAAATCATTCCTATCCTTGTTACCTCCATTGCCGATAATTCATTTCCCCTCCCTCAGTGAAAAAAAGTAATCCTAATGCTGCCACAGTTACCAAGAGTGGCATAATATAAAAAGTATTGTTTGGTTTGCGCTTTCTCTTTTATTCTGACTTTAGAGCAGAGCATATACGCTCCTTTGCTCCTGAATTTTGACCCAGCATGATGGATATCAGTCTACCAGCATGGTTGAGGCTGTAGTTTCTTTCTTTATCCTTTTGTTCTTCTGATTGTATCTGAATCTCCCACAACTGTAACTGAAGATGCTTTTCTTTTTTCTGCTTAAGCTACTTGTAGAGTGTTTTTTATATACAAAGGGCTAGTCATTGAGAGAACAAAATGGGCTTGGTGGAAGCTGGGGATTTTAGCTGTTCTCCTTCACATTTCCCCTGTGCCGCTGCTGGTTTGTGTACTTTATGGTCTGCTAACTAAAAAGAATTAACCACAAAATCCTTTAAAATTAAATGATGGGTGGTGGTGGTGGTGGTGAATTAGAGATGGGAATTGTTTCTTTTGGAGACTGTTGTTCCAGCAGATTATGGTAATAGTAGCTCACAAAATAAAAGCCAGAGAAGAAAATTTCCTGAGAAGAAATTATATCACTATACCTACCTGAGCATATCTCATCTTGACATTTCATCTGATGAAAGAGCCTCGTGGTGCAGTGGTTAAACTGCTGTACTGCAGCCAAAACTGTGCTCACGACCTGGGGTTCAAATCCCAGGTAGCCGGCTCAAGGTTGACTCAGCCTTTTATCCTTCCGAGGTCCGTAAAATGAGTACCCAGCTCACTGGGGAGGCAATGTGTAGCCTGCATAATTAACTTGTAAACCGCCCAGAGAGTGCTTGAAGCGCTATGGGGTAGTATATAAGCAGCACGCTTTGCTTTTTTGCTTTGCTTTTGATGTCAGAAGCTGAACACAGTTAGCCCTGGTGTGTGCATGGATAGAAGATGAGTACGGAATAGCAGATGGTTCCAGGTTCACTTCCCAACATCTCCACATAGACTAGGGAAACATATTGCCTGAATATCAGATGAGCAGTCAATGTTGATACTGGTCTGGATGGATCAATGGTGTGACTGGAAATAAGACAGCTTCCTATGACACCATGCTAACTACATGGTACACCATCCATTTCTATTTGTATCTTTTTTAGGGCAACAAGGTGTTTTCAAGGAAGAAGGAAGGATTTATCATTATGGCAACCGTAATGAGATTTTCTAGATACAGTATGTGGGATATTCAAGGAATGGTTTATCGTTGCTATCCATCCCAGAAAATTTCCATGGCCAAGCATGGATTTGAATCCAAATCTCCTGAGGAAAGGAAGTATGGACCTTAAAATAGCAATAACAGCCCCGTAAGCACTGCATTTCATTCATGAGAACATGATCAGCCCTTCTATTTCTCTGGCACCCAAGTCTGAAATGATGGACTGCACATGATAATGGAGACTATGTGAATACACGTCTACTTTTAATTCTGTATTTACACAGCAACAAGGTCATTCTGAACTGTGATCATGTCAGAAGGTGGTGGGGTTAAACCTTTTCCACACTGGAAAGTTCCCCCCCATAACTTCTGTTTGGTATGGAAAGAAGAAAAAGAGATACATAATTTCATATTGCCAGGGCAAACCCCCCCACACACAAAATGAGCACAGATACTTCTCAGAGAGGGACATGGTGGCGTTGTGGGTTAAGCTGCAGAAGCCTCTGTGTTGCGAGGTCAGAAGACCAGCAGTTGTAAGATCGAATCCATGCAACGGAGTGAGCTCCCGTCACTTGTCCCAGCTCCTGCCAACCTAGCAGTTCGAAAGCATGTAAAAATGCGAGTAAATAAATAGGTACCACCACGGTGGGAAGATAACGGTGTTCTGTGTCTAGCCACGCTGGCCACGTGACCACAGAAACTGGACAAACGCTGGCTCTATGGCTTGGAGACGGTGATGAGCACCACCCCCTAGAGTTGGACATGACTGGACTAAATGTCAAGGGGAACCTTTACCTTTACCTTTACCTACTTCTCAGAAAAGTTGTGCAGGGAAACTTTCCCACCATATTAGCATTCTGATGTCAATCAGAACCCCAGTGGCTGCTAACTGATTAAAAAACCCCACATAAAAACAGAACAAAGATATATCTACAAATCCTCACAACTGCATGTTATTTGTCCCTAACTAAATCTACTTGGAAGCTGATCTTGTGAGAACTTGCAACAACTAATTGTGTTTTGGACAAAACTGTAAATGATGAAAGTCTTAGAAAGCAAATTACATAACTTTTTAGATAGCAAATGAAATGGCCTTGAAACCGGGTAGTCCCACAGGGCACCCTGCTCTTGGCAAAACCACAGTCCTAAGCTAGAAATGAGAAACTAATAAAAATTCAGAAGATCTCTGGAGGGAAGCTTGGCTGTCATCCTTCTTTGCAGATTCCTGAGAAATCTCATTTTCCCCTGCTATCAGTCCAGACTCTAGTCCAGATGTGATGAAGTGGGGAAGAACTCTCACAGTGAATTGTGAAAGTTGATAAGCAAGACTTTATGTTGTAGCCTTCTAATGCTGGTACGAAAATGGTTGTATCACACACACATATGTACAGCCAGAGAGCACGCACAACAGGATAGACTGAGGGATTAAAAAGACACAAAAAACCCTACTCAATACTACTAACTTTTGCTAGTTCATAAAGCAAGACAATAGCTATTATGTTTTGCAATACAGCCTTTTTTCAGAAAAAGCAAAATTCGCAAATTTGTCCATTCCTATACTCTGCCTGAAAGTTATGTGCATGAAGCATGGAAGGTCTGTGATTATTTATTGGCTGGTTCTAGTTAAATGACCATCAGTCTTTCTTCTGTCTCAGTGAAACATTAATTTGTCTTTGGTAATTGGTTTCTCTTTTTCCACTTAGTGATTGAGAAACTGATTATTCATCATATGTACAGGGAATACTTATCACATTTGCAGATGACACAAAATTGGGTGGAATAGCTTGGAAGACAGGAACAAAATTCAAAATGATTTTTATAGGCTTGGGCACTGGGCTAAAAACAACAGAATGAAATTTAACAGGGAAAAGTGCCAGGTTCTACACCGGGGGGGGGGGGGGGAGACAATGTGCACAGTTACAAGATGGGGGATTCTTGGCTCAGTAATACTATGAGTGAGAAGGATCTTGGGATTTTTGTAGATCAAAAGCTGAATGTGAGCCAACAGTGTGATGTGCTGAAAAAAAAGGCAATACAATTTTAGGATACATTAACAAAGCATAGTCTCCAAATCCTGTGAGGTACGACTTCCCTTCTATTCAAGACTGGTTAGGCCTCATCTAGAGTACTGTGTCAAGTTCTAGATGCCGCACTTTAAGAAGGGTGCAAACAAACTGGAGCAAGTTCAGAGATGGGCAACAAGGATTTTCAAGGGACTAGAAACCAAGTCCTATGAGGAAAAATGGAAAGAACTGAGCATGTTTAGCCTTGAGAAAAGAAGACTGAGGGGAGATATAATAGCAGTTTTCAAATACGTGAAAGGTGGTCATACAGAGGAGGGGGCAGGATCTGTTTTCAATCATTCCAGAATGCCAGACACGTAATAATGGGCTCAAGCTACAGGAAGCCAGATTTAGGTTGAATATCAGGAAAAACATTTTAACTGATAGAGCAGTAGGACAATGGAACCAATTACCTTGGAAGGTGGCAAGCGCTCCAATGCTGGAGGCATTCAAGAGAAAATTGGACAACAATCCATCAAATCTGCTTTGATTTGGATTCCTGCATTGAGCAGGGGGGTGGGGTGGGGGTTGGACTCCATGGCCTCAATTATTCTATGATTCGATAACTGTTATACCTTATATTTGTCCCTGGCCATCCACTGCAAGGAGGATATTACCTTCTATTAAAGGAAGTGCGTACAGGCTTCTCGTCATACAAGGGCATAAGCTCTGGAGAGGATAAGTCTGTGTTTGCAGGGTCTCTTTTTATAAGCAGTTCATTTCTGTTACCTGTTGCTATCCTTGAGAAATAATCTGTTGTTAATACTTACCATATTGGAAAACTTGACTTATTACATGACTTCTTGTGCTGTTTATTACTTTTTTTGCTATTCCACATTACCTTCTGGGGGTGGGGGAAGAGAAAACCTCTTTTTTAAACTGCCTCTGAAAGTACCTTAAACTGCCTTTTCAAAGTTACTTTTACAAGTAACCAGAAAACATTGCTCATTACACCTCAAAAATAGCTTCAGTCCTTCTTGTTCCTTTGCATTTGAAAGGTAACTTCACCCACAAATAACTAGTTACTATAGCTATTGTAACTAGTCAATGGGGCAGACACCCTAAATAAATGATTCCCCCACCCCCATACATTCAAAGCACAGGTCCTGAATTGAATTAACACTGAATTAACAAAAAATACTTTTACAATTTCAAGAAAAGTACCTTATGGCTTTTTCAGAAATAAACAACGTGTATGAAGCAAGAGTTCCTATTACTATTAATAGGATATGTTCTGCAACTGGCTGCTGGCATGAAGAGATGGAAAAAGTCAAATCCTTTTGGTTTGATACCAAGATGTCTTTCTTTAAAAAAATAAATGTCTTTCTCCTGATATTTAATAGGAGACATGAGAAAACAAGAGCCCGGTGTTTAAACTAAGATCCCTCTTTTTTCGGGCTTGATGTGTGCGGGTATCAGTGAAAACACTGGGTGAACAGTAGCGGCATTCTTAAAAGTATTTCCAGCTTCATCCAGACATCCCATATGTTTGTAAGATTTTTTAAAACAAAAGTATTGACATAACTGATTTTAAAATATTAAAAATATATTTTTAAGAAATCTCTCTCTCTCTCTCTCTCTCTCTCTGTGTGTGTGTGTGTGTGTGTGTGTGTGTGTGTGTGTGTGTTTTGCTTTTTGAGCTGGGAAGTGAGAAATACTTTTAATAGATAGATACAAAATACAAATACAAATATGTATGTATACATGAGGGCCATTTTGAGTTTGCTTTAATTCTTAGCATGTGTATGATTCCTCTGGTTAGGAAGAGGAAAGCTTTAGCTCAATCAGCCATTCTTAATCTGGCAGCCTATAGTCATGAAGGAATATATATCTCTTCACCCCTGCCAGGATTTCCTCCAGTTATATGTTATGAAAATACTGTTTGGGGATGGCCCAATGCATTTTGATGGGTCTTGGTCAGAAAAGGCTGGTCTAAGTAACTAAACAAATGAGTAAACTCTATTAGGAAAATGTGTGGAAACAATAGCATCAGACTTCTCCAGTCTTATCTTTGATCTCTGGAAAGTAAAGAAAAATGTCTATGCAACTATTCATCACAAGGAATCCAACTTAACATCTAAGCCAAAATTTAAGGCATGATCTGCCAACAAAAGCTGAAAATTGAAATAAAAGTTCTTTTTGCACCGACGTTTGCTTTCCTCTCCCATCAACCCTCTTTTCATCATTCTCTCTGGGGAATTAAGAGTCCAAAAATAACTTTTCCAAGTCCTTCTGACCCAAAGAAAGTAAAATGTCATTATGCTAGACCAGTCTCCCCCAGGCCCATCTCCAGTAGTTAGTTCGTTAGTGAAAGTTGTACAAGGAGCACTGGCAAAGTATCCATGGATCTGTGAAGGTTCTCAGTCATCCAGGTGAGGTTATCTGGAAGTTGAGTCATGGCAACTGAAGTTCTTTTTTATTAGGTGGAAATGTTTCACTACTTGCACATGGGACTACTAGTAAAAGCAAAGCCTTAGAAACTTACTTTTTTTGGACTTTTGTTGAGTGGACTGCCACTCTCAGAATCATCCAGTCAACATGCTACGCCTGACATCTATTATGTTTCTGGGATACAATGAAAAAGGTAATTTGGGGCACAATGTTCGTTGATTTTGCCAATGCTTTTCTTTCACTCCTACAGCAATTAAAGGCGAGTACAACCCACCTTTCTTCTTCAGCTCTGTCCAGCCCACACAGGCCATGAATTCTTGATTAACTTCATACACCAGTTCCAAATTGATTTTTCTGTTGCTGGTGGTTTGCTTCTTCTTTGAGGGAGGACATAATGCGTAAACCTCTCAAAATAATACTTTCCTCCCAACAAACTAAGGAAAGTGCTTTATTTTAATTTCATACTACCTGCAAGAGCCAGCCAAAGGTAATATATGTAGACATCATTCTAGCCATATACCACTTCTGTCTACACTTGATATATTCCTAGAGACTGTTCAATTGTCAAACAACCATTTGATTTAACTCGCTGGATTGGTGGCTTTCCAATCACCAGGAAATCTCAGCTGTCAAAAACTGTTCAGTTGTGCAGGTCCAGTTATGCTGTATGTGGTTACTGTAATGTGTCTAGTAGTAGCCTGCCCTTGAGGCCGATCCAGAAGCTGCAGTTGGTGTGTAGTATTTCTGTTAGGCTCTGAAGTGGGGCATCTTATAACTATGCCTGATACCTTTGCTAATGGAAGGAGTTGCACCAGGCACCTTTTTGCCACCAGGCCTCATTTATTGTTTTGCTCTTTGTCAACAAAGCCCTAAAAAGCCTGGGAATTTGGTTATCTGATAAAGCACTTCCATCACAGGAACGTTTGATCCTGGAAGTCATCTGGAAAGCCTCTCCTGCTATTTCCACAGATTCAAGGCCTGGTTCACCATCATTTGGAGTAGTATTTAACACCGGCCATATAGAATATTCTCCCTCTTGATGTCAGATTTGCTTTGACAATTATTATTTTTAGATAAATGAAAACACCTATTTTGTAAGACTTCTCAGTGTGATGTAGACAGCTATATGTTTTATGCTAATAACACATATTTTGTGCATCTGGTAAAGCAGGCTACTGTTTGCAAGAGTTTATGCTAAATGAAGTTGCCTATAAAGTGCCACCAAGCTCCTTGTTTCTACTGCAGCAGACTAGCACGGCCGGTCCACATGAAAAGTTATGGATACTGTTAGAGTTGGCATCAAGTTGCCATATTCCAATTCGCTCTGTATGGAGGACTTGGAACAGCAGCTAGTGTTTTGACGGTGTACGTGAATCTGGAGTGTCCTTTCCAGGGCACGAAGCCTGGGTAAAATAATGTGGAGGATAGGCTGTTACCCAACCAGCAAATCCCCCCTCTCCACATCACTGCAATAGTCCAATGGAAAGGCAAGAGCCAATACAACTGGTTTCAGCGACGTTGCAGGAGTTGACAGAATGACACGAACTGCCTCTGGGACTCTGGCTCCAGTACAACATTGGTTAGATAGGTGGTAGAACATTGCCTATCTAACCAGAAATAGGAAAAATACAACTATCAGAATATCCAAACCAGCATAGCCCTAGCTATGGTAGTCTGGCATTAATAATCTCAAAAATTAATTTTGCCCATCTCAGGTATCTAGACTGACAGATTGGGCTTTACCTTGCTCGAGTTGTGCTCAGGCAACAGTACCTACTGAATATACACAATGATACTAACTTGTTTTGTGGTTGGTCAAAGGTGACCCGTATGATTTTTAGTGTGGAAGAAGGAGACCTAAATCACAGCTCAGTCATAAGGCTTTTTTGGTGTCCCTGGGACAACCTCTCAGCTAAAGCAAATTTAGAGAGTTGTTTTTGGTATCAGATGGAAAGAGAACCATATAAAGCAGTTAAGTACACTGGACATTCCCAATGTTGTCTCCCAGGAGAGGAACCAGCCAAGGTCAACTGGACTGTGTGTGGCTGATGGGAGTTGTGTGTACTACCACCTGTGTGGCCTTGGGCAAGCTGCAAGGTCTCAGAACATTGCCAGGAGGAGAGAACAGAAATGCACTTTTTATTTTAGGTACCTTATACCTAGAAAAGGCTGGATCACCATAAGTTTTACTAGACTGGACAACACATTATTATTATTGTGGCATTTATTTGGAAAAATTATAAACTGTGAAGGACAGTAAAATAAAGCAGTCACTTAGTCCACCCTTTGGTTTAGGCTGGTAGGCAACATTTTGATTCTTTTCTATGGTACATTTTGATCTTACATTGTCCAAATAAGTCACAAAAGGAAGTAGAACAGAATTAGAGTCCAGTTTGGAGACATGGTGGCACTCTGGGTTAAACCGTAGAAGCCTCTGTGCTGCAAGGTCAGAAGACCAGCAGTCATATGATCGAATCCACACGACGGGGTGAGCTCCCGTCGCTTGTCCCAGCTCCTTGCCAACCTAGCAGTTTGAAAGCATGTAAAAATGCAAGTAGATAAATAGGTACCCCCATGGTCGGAAGGTAACAGCATTCCGTGTCTAGTTGCACTGGCCACATGACCACGGAAACTGTCTACAGACAAACGCTGGCTCTATGGCTTGGAAACGGGAATGGGCACCGCCCCCTAGAGTCAGACATGACTGGACTAAATGTCAAGGGGAATCTTTACCTTTACCTTGGGAGACCAGCAAGATGCAGATGATAGACTGTCTTCTGTAAGAGGAAATTCTTGAACTCCCTGATTTCCCCATGCCAGTATGTCCCTTGCTCATAGGGAGTGACAGAAAAGACCTTTGGTGTGAATTGGAAGTATCTCCATCTTTTTAAAGCTGCTACATGGGTAGATGAATTTAAATGGAAGAAAATGGCTGGGGAACATGCTTAAACAGTCAGATTTTTGGGAAGAATTTCTTTTGATAATTTGCGTTCAAAATGTGTTGAATCTGTTTGATTTTTCAATAATTGTATACTGCTTTGAAAAAATATTAAGAAAGTGGTATACAAATTTTCCCCCTCACACTTAAAGTCTTGTTTCCCAGCCTGTAAGAATTCTTTGTATTCAGAATGCAGTGAGTGTTCCCTTGACGCAAAATGAGAAAGCCATGTCCAAAGTCCAAGAGAAGTGCAGAGTAACAATGGCATTGTCCAACATGAGAAATAAAGTATTTTCTGTGTTACTCGAGAAGACAGTATGAGCAAGGCTATCCAAAGTGAGACCCACTATCACTGTGGAATTCCTATCTTATTGCCGTAGGTTTCTTAATCAAGCTTCTAATCTAACTGAAATCACTTTTACTTGGTCAAAGGGTTGGAGAACAGAATCAGAAGATATGGATTCCCAATCCCATCTTGGAGTGTTCCCAACACCCACTGTGAATGTGGATGCTTAACAATTCCTATGCTTGATGCTTCCTTCTGTAGTTTTATCCTCCACAATTATTTCTCACTAATCAAGTGAGTTTCTGGTCTTGTAGTCAGGCTGAAGACAAAACAGCCTTAGGGAGAAGCCAGAAGATGAAGGGTTCAACACCCTGCTTCCACCCAGTATTTTGGTCAGTACAGCCACCATGTTGGCTGGGGGATTCTGGGAGTTGTAGTCTATAAAAGCAACTTCATGCTCAGTTTTCACCCACTGCTTCTTTCAGGGAATGGAGAAGTCTCAAGGGATCTCTCCTGGGTCCAGGAACATGAAACTGCTGCTCTGGACTAAACATGATGCTCTAGTTCCTATGCTTGCTCCCATAATGTTTGTCAAGCAATTACTTATTATAATGATGGGAAAAAAACAACCACAAAGTCTGACTCTACATTTTGAGGCTTTTATTAATTTTCCATTAGTATTGTATTTTCATTTGTCAAGTTCAATTTTCATGTATTTTGTTATTATATTATTCACTTAGATTATTAGATAAGCTAATGTAGGTGATCTCTGCTGGATGCCCAGAGGAAGGCAAAAAACCTCCAGGATCTCTGGCCAATCTGTCCTGGAGGAAAATTCCTTCCTGACCCCAGAAGTGGCAGTCGGCGCTACCCTGGGCATGTCAGCAAGGACCATAAGGAAGCAAACTCCCACCTCCTGTAGTGTGGGCGGGATATAAACAAACAAACAAACAAATAACAACAACCACAACCACAACCACAACCACAACCACAACCACAATAATAATAATAATAATAATAATAATAATAATAATAATAATAATAATAATAATAATAATAATAATAATAATAATAATAATAATAATAATAATAATAATAATAATAATAATAATAATAATAATAATAATAATATTCTTGTCCATATCAGAAATAATGCTTTTGATGTGACACTGCTTCATTGTGATGAAGTAAAGTTTTGTATCAGACCAAAGTTCTTGCAACTTAGTTGAAGTAAAACTTTCACAACAGTGTAATTTAGACGACTCATTGATTTCTTAGACACAAAAGGTCTCCCAATCTCTTCCAAGCCTAATCCTCTACCAGTGATGCCCACAGCCTGCTCAATTAATATTAATAGAGAAAACAGTTTTGCAATTCAAAGAAGTCGATAAGGATACTGAAATACTCACCTCCACATTAATGTCTTTAGAGCCCAGCCCTTTGTGAGTTTATATTTGCAGCTGTCATATATATATCACTGTTTAATGCTCATCTGACTCATTTGATATATACCACTGTGTAGCCTTCACTAGCAGAGTCTAAAATGGGATGGGGAAGGGTATAGGTGAAATATCCAGAATAATTCATTGTAAAAAGGTTATTTGCAGTAATTGAGGAGAAGAACCACTCATGTTGTGCAAATAATTACCTTTAGTTTTTCTTCTGTGCTGTGCAACCACCACTTTTATCTTTCATTATTCATCCAATCCTGCAATAAAACTAGGCACTTTTCTAAGACTGTTAATGGATGGAGGAGGACTCACCTATATATTAGCCCCCAAAGGATATTCTGTGCCAGTGGACCCATTGTGCTGAAGTATTTTGATGACCGCAACCCATTCTGAGATTAGAATTGTACTCCACATGCCATCATTCTCCTTTGTCTGACTTGATGTGGCAAGTATCAACATGATGCGCAACTCCTGGATAGTCTAGAAACTTAGGAAGGCAATTGTTATGGGATGGAGAAGTACTCACCTATGCACCAGACTCCAAAAGAATTTCTAGGCCTGTGAAGCCAAAGGCATCAGATTAATGACAAGTGCATGGCTTCTGATAGTTGCCTGTTGAAAGATGGTTACAGACAGCAGCTGGTAAGAAGAGGTATCATGAAGCTCTTACCATTCTTCTCCTTGATGTCCGGTGGTAATTCAGACTCGACAAGACCTACTTGCAATTAAAATTAGTACAGCAATATTACATGTACCGGAACCTGTGGGAAGCAGTAGACTGATTGCCATATGGCCATAGGTTACTCACTTTACTACCTGCTACATTCCGTCAAGATATTTGCTCTAAATTCATATACTTACTTCCCCATTCTTTTTTCACTTACAAAACAAGTTGAGCACTCCTGTGGTCCATCAGTAGGGTCAGAATGACTGCATTTATATATTACATTTTCCATGGGATGCTGTGGTTTGCTTTTGAGAGTCTGCTCATCCTTTGCAGTTCTGACTTGGGGATGTCTTTGTTCTTTCAATACTTTTGTGGACCAAACTGGATGTTCTAAAGAAACAAAGCTACAACAGTGCACTACGCCTTTGTAACAAAATTAAAAGCAAAGAGGTTATAGAAGGGAAAGGTAGGAAACAGGGCAAGTATGACCAAATCTCCATGATTTTCTTTAAAGGACTTTGCCCATGCTCAGTTGCTTAAAGGTAACATTTTGCCTTACTGACTTTCAAGAGAGATGGTGCGAGGGCATCATGCAGACCTTTTGGAAACTGCGAAAATGAGAGGAAGAAAGATTTGGTTGAACAGACAGACAAAAACAGCAGATCTATCACTGGAGAGAAAAAGAACAGGAAAAGTATAATTACCTGAATGATGGTTTTACCTCTGTATGTACATTTCTGCTCCATGCAGTGTAGCTTGCATAAATTCCACAGTGCAGCTTGTCTTGGCCTCCCTATTTCTAGTGACAGCCAGCATATGAGCATGATG